>NW_017307160.1:429791-433484 GCF_000935625.1 Nanorana parkeri | reverse complement strand
GGGGGGGGGGCGTAGCAGAGGAGGGAGCTGTCATCCAGGATGGCCGAACGATAAATAGAGAGAGAGCCGCTCGGCCAGAATCTGACAGTCAGTGGCTCTCTCTCTCTCTCCTCACCGCTCTGCCATCATGAAGTGACAGCTCCCTCCTCCGCCCCCCTCGCCGGCTTCAGCACTCCTTTTCTCCTGTGCAGCTCTGTGTGTGGCCGAGCGGCTCAGGATGGAGAGCAGGAGGAACAGTAAATATCTGTGATATTCATCTGTGATATTTACCGATGCTCTGTGTGCAGAACAAACACTGGAGTGATCAGCTGATAACTCCAATGTTTGTACACAACTGGGGACATATAGTATTATGTGTTCCCGGTTATGAATGAACATGAAGTGCTTTACGTCACTTCCTGTTCATTCATGAATTTCTGAATGGGTAGCAGCACTCACTACAGAAGCTTCTACCCATTCATAACTGGATGACAGTAAATATTTTACTATCAACAGTTTCTGAATGAATGGGAAGCCTCTGTACTGAGTGCTTTCCATTTATTTAGAACAGGGGCTGCAGAAAAAGAGATAGAGGACTCCATGTCCTCTATCTCTTTTTCTATTTCAAAAGGGAAATTTCAGGGGTCTATTTAGACCCCTAATATTTCCCCAAAGCCCTCCAACAGTAAAAAAAATAAAAAATTATAATAAATAAATAAAAAATAATACAAAATTAAAAAAACACACACAACCCCCCTCCCATACACACACTCATGCACACATATTATTAGGCATGTGCAAAGACTAAAAATTAGCTTCAGACAAAATGAACAGAAAGTTAAAACATCTTCATTAGTTTCGTCCAACGAAACAAATTTATTTTCTACTTCAGATTCGGCCACCAGCGCATTCTGTGCATGCGTGCCGCCATCCTGTAGTTGAGGCGCATGACGCCGCGTGTGCGCGCCGTTGGGTAACGTCACATGCCTGTTGTGGGGGGCACAATTTCCTGTTCTTTCCTCAGGTGCAAAAGGACCTAGCTACGGCTCTGGTACATCATTGACCTACCAACGGGATGGTAATTCATCTCTGTGCCAATTAAAGATCAATAAATATGACTCAGAGAAGCGTGTATATATGAATGATTCTTTGGATGCATTACTTTCAGGAAGGTGAGGCAGGATTTGCACCATAAAAGTGGGGCCTTTTAGTAGCATGTCTGATTTTAAATGTTTTAATATTTTCAAAAATGTTTCAGTTGTTGCTACAATAAAAGAATTGATAATAAGGTTTACAGTAGGGCTGTTACTGATTAAAATTTTCGTGTTCGATTAATCGAAATTCTTTTTAATCGATTAATTATAACGCACATACAGATCCAACTACATTGGCCTATACACATACAGCACAGCAATGAAGTAATAAAATGAACTAGGATCACACTAATCCAGCACGTTATTAATCTCACGTGCTCCACTCAATATGGCCGCCGCATGAGTGGGGCCATATTAATAACGTGCTGGATTAGTGTGATCCAAGTTCATTTTATTACTTCATTGCTGTGCTGTATGTGTATAGGCCAATGCCTTGGTTGGCGCTCGTGCAGAAAATTTCAAAAAAATTTTAATCGATCAAAAAGATTAACGATTAATCGAGAAATGAATCGTTAACTTGCACAGCCCTAGATTATAGGCATATTGTCAAAGCTTAACTGGTATATTTTCAAAGCTTAATTGAACAAACTGAAGAGAGAAGATAATTGATAGACTGTCTGCTCCAGCTTCCTTGAATTCCCGCAGGTAGTAGTTGTAGTTGCTACTATAGTACTTAACAGTGATCTTCTGGGTCCTGTACAACCATTGTGCCGAGCGACTGAAAACACAGGGGATCGCTCACTCAGCACAGTGGCTATTCAGCAAACTTCTAGTATTTCTATCAATGAATACTAGACATTCTCTCATTAGACGAAGGGGGGGGGGGGGGATTGTGTTGTTACAGTTCCATATCTCATCCAATCTCACCTGGAACAGGTACAGTACCTGGAAGATCACTATAAAGCACTGTGGCTACTACAATGTTTTACAAGATCCCTGTGGCCCTGCTAGGAATAAATGATGTATACTTAATTTGTGCTAAGCTGGACTAAAGAAAGAATACATAAATCTTTATAGCCAAAGCTCAGCTTTGACTGTTGGGACAGGATATAAGCAGCGCAGGGAATGCATTGTTTTCAATC
Source organism: Nanorana parkeri (assembly GCF_000935625.1). NCBI lineage: Eukaryota > Metazoa > Chordata > Amphibia > Anura > Dicroglossidae > Nanorana > Nanorana parkeri. Next base: position 431,269 of record NW_017307160.1, on the reverse strand, counting down.
AACTCCTAAACTTGCATTTTGAAAAGGAACAATAAAGCACAACCATTATGTAGCACTGAAAAGCAGGAAGCAGAGCCTGCATACGCATTGAGAAAATATGGCTGCCCCAATATATATATAACAACTTTCTTTTTTAAAAACCCTTACATACCTTTTTTCCAAGAGTCTTTAGGCTGGTCCGGTGACATCATGCCTTGGTGGCAGTCAACAGCAGGTCTTCCTCTTAAATTAAGCCATGCTCATGTAATGATGTATGAGCACCACTTTGTCCAGGAGTACTGTGATTCCAGGCTGTATTATGACCATGCCAAAGGAAGTGTGTCCATAAGAGCCTGAGCTAACAGTAAGTGGGTTGCATGGTGCTGGGCAAGACAGACAGCACTGGATGTTAGAAGAGGACGTCTGCAGGTGACAGCGCCAGCATAAGGTCAGTATTACAACAAAAGTTTTTTATTTTTAAAGAAGCAAGGCAGCAATTTTGATAAATAAAATTAAAACATATTGATAATTCATGAAGCTGAATTTTTACATGTTTATCCAAAAAATAAACAAGGCATACACTCCCTTTAAAGCATTCTTATTTTAACCTTTGTCAGCAGGCGCTGAGACACATTGTCTGAGGATTCAAGGAATTCTGAGAACCTAGAACCACTATTTTGAAAATGAATAAAGTGAAAATAACCTTAATGCCCCATGCCTCTACATAGCTAATGACAAACACAACAGGAAGAGCCGAATACACAATAAACTGTAAACCTAATTGAAAGCTTTGAGACTCAGTGAAGGAGAAAAGTAAGAAGATTGCCTTGAAGAGCAAATTTCATGGCCACGCACAATATTTTCAAATCTTCTTTCCACCACATCAAGCAATTTGCCTCTTTTTTTACTTTAGACGGTGGAATGATGTGGTCATAATTGAACTTCTAAAGATGCCATAGCAAAGAACTGTCTCTCTGGGGATTATTGTATGTTCTCATACAATGTAATGGTCTAATGAGTGCAAGCTGGTCCAGACTGTGAGAGAAATCTGGTTTACAGCTCATATTTCATCTGGTCAAAGAGATCCATCCCATCCCTTGCACTAACTTGTATAATTGCAGCATTCTGATCCGTTAAGCCATGCATTACAGATTTACATTATAAATATACAATTGTTTTCCTAGAAACCAGGCCAGTCTTTAAATGTATTATAGAACACTTTTTCTCACAGTAAAGGGAAATTAAATTTTCCTAAGGCGTGGGGTGGAAATTTCAGTAGTATTACCTTAAAGGGGCAGTAAACATAAGCTCCAAGTGGATTTGCAGAAAAACATTTTTATTTCATTCATATGTAAACTTGTTCCAAAAGTAAAGCAGCAAAAAGGTTTATGAGGTGAAGGTGGCGTTGTGGGCTTAGTGGGAGAGTTTGTGCAATATTTCTAATAAAAAATGAATTTCAACGCTGACTTAGTATCTACAGCAGCCTTTCTCAACTAGGT
>NW_017307160.1:406467-429748 GCF_000935625.1 Nanorana parkeri | reverse complement strand
GGTGTGTGGGGGGGTGAGGGGAAATCCTATTTTTTTGTGTGTTGTGTGTTTGCTTGGAGGTCCCCCCTGCTTAGACTCTATACCAGACCCGTATCTCATATACGGGTTTGGTATAGATTTTGGAGGGACCACATGTCGTTTTTTACATTTTAGACTAGGGTGTCTCAAGAATTTGCAGACTTTCAAAGGGTGCTGTGGCTGATAAATGCTGATCTACAGAAGGGATACATAATCAAAACCTAATAGCAATCTATTGTGACTATTCTGATAGTGTGATTATATGATATTCTTGGCCATGTAATGTAGCACTGCAACATTGCTCAGTATTGTGTATTGGATTTCTTCTTAGACTTAAGGGAATGTGTAGACTTTTTCTGATATACATGTAAGGAGATCAGCTTGATGTTAATAATCTTATTAAACGTATTAATGTTTTGAAACCTTGTTTATAGTTTGTAAATACACAAGGTACATGAGGGCAGTCATAATTGCTCATTTCTTACGCAAGCTCCATCTTGCTTTGCAGTGCTGCACAATGGATATGCTCTACTGCTCCTTCTCACAATACAACTCTGTGATTTAACTGACTCACTGAAAACAAGGCCCTCCTTCTTGTTGATATCTTTTCCCAATAGTTGTTAAAGTACAGTTGTACTCGTGACTAAACATTTTGCCCACCTACCCACCCATTCCCCTAAACTAAACTGCACTGATCCGAGCTGCTTACTTACCCCCATTGCAGAACTGCAGCCTCCTCCAGTGATTACAGTCTGTTCAAAAATGCTATATTTTTCCTTACATGAATAGTTTCTCAGTGTCCCAGATATCCAGTACCAGATTTTTATTCCTGGAAATTACACATTTGCTGTATATGTACCAAATCAAACATTCTAACAGACCATGAGAGATTGCTTCACTTCTGGAAACTCGTGGACTAATCCCATTAGAAAGCAAAAAAAATTTCACAAAATGTTTGTCAAGATTGGGTGAACTCTTGTAAATGGCATAAGCAGACTAAAGGCACCCACAGCCATTACCTCACAGGACCTAAATTGGTCAGATCAAGTGATAATCTTCATAATTATAAGTGCAGGCAGACTATACCAGATACCATCAACAGACCTATTTTGGGGAACCATGCTGGGTATTTTTAGCCACCTGTCTTCATTTTCCCCCAGGGTGGGATAGAGCTATACTTATCAAGATCAGCTCTGTCTTTAAAGGGTCAGTCCACCCTTTTGATATTTTAGTTTTTTTGTACATGTTGTAGTGTAAAATCACGTACCAATAACTGTACTTTTAAGTGCCAGGAACATAATAGACTTTAGATTTCTATGCTTGAGGTTCTAGGTTTTCATACCTGCTGTGGCCATCATTATGAGGGGTTCCTGCTCCTGCTTTTTTTTAATTTATTTTATATTATGAAGAATGCAGCAGGAATTTATGGAACACAAACAGGTGAACAGAAACACCCATAATTCCCTGATAGGCAGGAATTATGGGTGTTATATAGCTAAAATATCACTTTTGGTGTACTGCCCCTTTAAATAAGTGTATTGGGACAGTATCTGTTTAAAATTCATTTTTTGGGATCCAGTTCGTGTCTACACATGTTAGTTTTTTTATGCTCTTCCTTAGTTTATAAGTCTTACGTTGTTTTTTTTTTTATACTTCTGCTTAATACTGGTTTGTTGTATATAGGTCAGTCCTGCTTCTGCACCTTCTTTGCACTGATTGTGATTTCAGGTTAAAGCATCATCTTGTGTGTACTTCATCCAAAACAAATTCAGATGAAATTAATTTTTTTGTTTCAGCAGGGAAAACCCATACGTGTGATTCTTGGTGTTTCCTGAGGTTACATGTTGTTTTCCTACAAGAATTCCTGGCAAATTGCGTTCTGCTTATGATATCATTCCATCTTTCTGTATTCCCCTGTATATCAACATGTGTCTATATGAGGGGAAGAACCTAGCTTACCTTGCTGAGGAAGCACATCTTAAATAAATGACTAAACCTTAAGGTGATATTAAACCCCCCTGTAAAATTAAATATTTATTTGCATACCTAAATTCCTTGAGTTTTTGCAGTCTTTGCTTCTTTTCTAGCATCTCTTTCCAGTACAATCATTAATCAAAAATGACATCCAGTTGGTTTCGGCCTAGAGGTCCTGTTGTTGCCTCCTGGTTTCCCTGGAGTCAACCTTAAATGCCCATTCCCAGCTGGGACTGTGTGCTAACACGCACAGGCACCGCTGAACCAACCAGCATGCAGAGAATGCAAGCCGGCATGCATGTGCACAGGGGCAGGCTGCAAGGAATCACAGGAGGTCATGAGTAGACCACCTGATTATGAGCAGTGTGCGCTCCCTGCGCGGAAGTTTGGCAAAGTGCTGTGAGGCATGAGGAAAGCAAAGGTAGAAGAAAGAAAAAGTGAGTTTTGGTTGCAAAAAAATAGCAAAGGAACTAACAATAATTTATTGTAATGTCCTGCCAAAGAGAAAAAATATTTTTTCTCCTAGGATTTAATACTACTTATTGTTTTAAAATGTAAAGCAACCAATGACCACATTAAAATGTAAAATTACTATAGTTCCTTCTGAAAATGTATTTTTCTGGTATTCCCATGTCTCTTACAACCATCCACATATGCAGGCATTTGATGTTCTGTTTCTATATGTGGCTAGTTTTCCTTATCTCAGAGTGTTAAAGTGGGTCTGAGCTACAAAATCAACCAGTGACGCAAGAGCTTCCACATATTCATCAATTTAGAACAATACTGTATATTCCTCTAATTAGACCATAGAGTTATTGGTTGAGTTCAAAGAAAACTTAACTTTCTTTTACATATGTAAAACTAAAATACCTTTCTAAAAGCTGAAAGATGTTTGCCATTACCTTCTGTTTGCCACTACCTTCTTAAACTTTCCCCTGTTTGCCTAGTTTTATTTTGTTATTCGGGCCTGGCTCCCTTAGAGTCTGATCTAAGACCCCATTCACACAGAGCTACATAAAAAATTTTGAGCCAACAGTTTGCGCAGCGCTTTACAATATAGGGAAGACATTACAATCACAATACAAATCAAGACAAGATGGTAAGGAGGGCCCTGCCCCTGGGGGCTTACAATCTAAAAGGGAGGGGGACGTGATACATGAGGAGGTAGCTGTGCGTGGATGATTGTTTGAGAAAGTGATTGTTCAGTGGTTAGGTTGAGGTGCGATAGGCTTCCCTGAAGAGATGAGTCTTTAGGGAATGCCTAAAGGCAGTCAAGGTGGGCGACAGACGGACAGGTTGGGGTAAAGAATTCCAGAGGATGGGAGAGACTCTAGAGAAGTCCTGGAGGCGAGCATGGGAGGAGTTGACAAGGGAGCTGGAAAGCAGGAGGTCTTGGGATGAGCGGGTGATACTTTGAGACCAGGTTTGAGATATAGCCGGGAGCGGAGTTGTGGATGGCTTTGTAACTGATTGTTAATATTTTGAATTGTATCCTTTGGGCGAGTGGAAGCCAGTGCAGGGATTGGCAGAGGGGGTTTGCAGACACTGAGCGGTTGGTTAGGTGAATGAGTCTGGCAGCTGCATTCATGATAGACTGAAGGGGTGATAGCAGACAGAATCAAACACCGCGCCAGCAGATTTTGGTTCAAGAGAGCATCAATCAATGATGTTCAGGAGTGCAGGGCGATAACGGGGCGGCTCTCACCAGGTTCAGAACAACCTCAGCACTGCAAGACAAGACACAGAGAGCGCCTCCATCGCATAAAAACTTTTTAATAAACGAATAAAAAAAATGGTATAAAGGTACTCACAAAGGACGAATAAAAACAGGCATAAAAGGGTCAGAACGAAAGGTGCATATCCACCGGCTGTTCGTCTTCCCTGGTAGTGAAGTGGTTTACGCGTTTCAGAGGTCATGCCTCCTTCCTCAGAACCAATTGATTGGGGGATAGCCTGTGTAGTGGAAGGCCAATGAAGAGGGAGTTGCAATAGTCAAGACGAGATATAACAAGGGAGTGGATGAGTAGTTTTGCGGTTTCTTTGCTGAGGAAGGGGCGTATTTTGGAGATGTTACGAAGGTGAAGGCGGCAGGATTTGGATAGTGATTGGAAGTGAGGTCCGATTCAAGCATGACAACTAGGACCTTGGCATGGGAGGAGGGGTGGATAGTTGTGTTAACAATCTCAAGGGAAAAGTTGGGGGAAGGTGCACGGGCGGGAAGAAAATATCAAGAGCTCAGTTTTTGAAAGATTGAGTTTTAAGAAGTGTTGCAACATCCAGACGGATATGTCTGATAGTAGATTAGTGACACGACAGGACACAGAGGGGGTGAGTTGTGGAGTAGAATGATAGATTTCAGTGTCATCAGCATAGAGATGGTATTGGAAGCCATGTGAGGTTATTAACTGACCAAGGGAGGTGGTGTAGATAGAGAAGGGGTCCAAGGACAGAGCCTTGGGGGACCCCTACAGAAAGAGGAAGATGAGGGGAGGAGTTAGAATTGTAGGTGACACTAAAGGACACTAAAGGAGCACTTAGATAGGTAGGAGAACCACGAGAGAGCAGAGTCTTGTAGCCCAAGTGACTATAGTTTTTTGAGGAGGAGCAGGTGGTCAACAGTGTCAAAAGCAGCAGAAATATCTAATAGCAAGAGTAGGGAATAGTGGCCTTTGCTTTTAGCAATGAGTAGGTCATTAGTGAGTTTTAGGAGAGTGGTTTCAGTGGAGTGTAGGGGGCGAAAGCCAGATTGTAAGTGGTCAAGAAGGTTGTGATCAGCGAGGTGGTGACTTAGGCGGCTGTAGATGAAGCGTTCTAGGAGTTTGGAGGTGAATGGGAGTAAGGAGATTGGTCTGAGATTATTCAGGTCGGTAGAGGGTTGACCTCAATAATTGAGGGTTTTTTGGATATTGGGGTGACCAGGGCATGCTTCAGAGGGGAGGGAAATATTCCAGTAGAGAGGGAGAGATTGGAAATGTGAGCAAGAGAGTCTAGGATAGAGCAAGAGGGTGACCGAAGTAGCGATGAGGGAACAGGGTCCAGGGGGCAAGTGGTGAGGTGGGTGTCAGAGAGAAGCTTTGTAACCTTGAGCTACAGTGCACATTTTGTCGCGCTACATAGCGCTACATTTGGCATGGACTTCGTAGCTGCTACATTGGGCTGCATCCAATCAAAAGCGGTCTTCATGTGACATAATTCCATTTCCTGTTTCCTGCTTATGTTCCTGCTTATATTTCTGTGCAAAAGTGACACTTCTGTAGCGCGACATAGCACGACAATGTCGCACAATATTGAGCTACACCATTGAAATCTATTGGGCCAAATCGCACAAAATCTGACGAAAAATAGGTCATGTTCAAGCAACAAGCTACAGGCGACATTGAGCTGTAAGATGTGAACAGCTCCATTGAAATGCATTGGACGAGCTACATTAAGCTGATGTTTGAGCTCAGTGTGAATGGGGTCTAAGCCCTTTTAACTGCTATCCCACTACCCAATGACAGTGCCTTCGTGGCCCACTATCAATGCTCAAAGTAAATGGTGGACTGCTTTGAAATGGCTGACAGGTGTGTTTTAATGGATGGTTCAAAATGTCACAAACCCAAAATGGTGCTTATTAGCCAAGAACGTGCCTGTGTATGAGCAAAATTTACACCGTAAATTAAAAAACAAAACAAAACATAGATATAAAATATCCATACATTATTTTATTAGAACCAGCCGCACAATGATACAAGGCTTTTCAACAATATAATTTACGATCAGAAGATCTTCTTTTACAGGAAACTAATTTTCTTGCCTCGTATCAACCCTCTTCTCTTTACACATACCCTCTACTCAACCTTTTTTCTTTCAAATGCCTATGATAAAAAGGTGAGTGTGTTAGCAGGGTTAGGGTGTGGCTGCTTCACAGAGGGAATCACACTTCGTGGTCTTGCAAACAAAATAACTTTTAATGGCCGGATAGGCGGCAGTGGGAAATAGTATTTACAGGCACAGATTCACAGTCTATGTACATAAGTTCCATCTGCCGTTTGATTAATTGGCACTGCAGGCAATACCCGGTTCCAGGCACAAATATAACACCCCGAGCACACAATAAGTACTTGCCTGGGGCTGTTGTTCATAAGCAGGCTACACGGTGGCAGCGGTAATCGTTCAGCGGAGAGATATACAGAGGCTTATGCACTTTTCCCACACTCACAGCAGTGGTGCTGATTCTGCCACAGGCATCTGGGAGTCTCTCAACCGATTTGGACTCACTATGCAGGACTCCTGAGGATCCCTGATTTGTCCCTACAGACAGGAACACTCTCCCTGAGTAAAGCCTAAATTTCCCTCACAGGCTGGGTATCTGTCCCTGTGTATATTCACACATATTCTGCCTAAAAATGGTGGCTGGGCTTCCTATATATATAAAAGCCAACCCAAAATGGCCAACCAAATCTCACAAGATTTTGTGTCCTATCAGACTTCTCCAAGATGGCTGCTGGAGACAACTACAGAGGCCAGCTAGTTCCCAACATGTTTTCACATAACAGCAATAAACATAACATTTCTGCAAAGTGAGTATCATACAATCACTACCCCACTTTATCTCACAGCCAGCTAGGCTGTCTTGACACTGACAACTGCCTACAAGTGGAAGTATGCTTCTCCAAAAACCTTCCCCCCCAATGAAATCATAAAAAGCTTGGAAGGTCAAGATATGCTTCTTAAGGGTCTTATACAGTAGAAGATCATTTAATCACACAGATATCTTAGAGATATACCCACAAATATCATGTCCACTCCACCTGCTCTAGGATTGCTCTAAATCCAGAGCGACCACTCTATTGTAACAATGGCAATCACTGAGCTTTGTAATGGTTACCGTACATATCAATGGAGACCAAACAAATCACTATTGCATGACTCTATTATATGCTGTGAAATTCATGCCCAGGTTGCCCCCTGTTTTAAAACTATTGACTCTACTGCTACCTGACAGATTACTGAGAGGCATTTTTATTCAGATAGCAACACATGTAAAACACAATACTGTTTCTAAAATTAACAGACTAGAAATCAACTTACATGACCTAACTCGCATACATAACGTCATCCTGACAAAATTCTCAGACATAAAATAAATTCAGTATGCTTAGCACTCAATTCAACTCTGACATCTAGGACAGAGAAAAACATTAGATGAAATAACTATACATTTTATTTTCAACAAAATAAAATAGGAAAGTTGCTGGCATTCAAATAATCTCCAGATATCATTGTTCCATGGTCCCCAAAATATGATGCTCTAATAGGAATTACACTTAAAATTCTCAGCAAGCTGTTCACAAATTTCATGCATTTTATTCCACCCTATACAGCAAACCATATAAACCCTCAGTGAATCAGACCTGTATTTTTTTTTGCAAGGATTACCTATACTTAAACTTTCCTATACTTGTAAGATTATCTTGAAGAAGTCAATCTTAGTCAAGTAAATAAGAGCAGTAATTAAACTAAACTAAGGCTAAAACATCCTCAGCCCCTGGTCCTGATGGCTTTTCTCTGACATGTTAGACATGTCATTCGGATTTGCTCTCCTTCTCTTTCTCCATTTTGAGAAAACTATTCCGTGCAATCAGGAAAGGTAATCCTTTTGGACCCTGAAATGAACAAGGCATAGATCGGTGTTAAACTTAAACCAAACAAAAATACCTACAAGGTAACTAACTGCAGGCCCATTTTTTTAATCAATAGTGACCTGAAACTCCTTACAAAAATTCTAACTAATAGGTTAGAAAATGTATTGGGCAGTACAAACACAAGGACCAAGAGGATTTCATCCCAGGGAGACAATCCCCTAAACAAATCAGAAGGGCTATTGACTTCATCACCCTTTTACCATCAGGTTGGGGCAAAGGAAAATTTGAAACAGGCCTTATAATTTGTGTGACTTTGTCTCATGGGACTATTTTTGTACAACTCTTAAAAGGGGATTTGACCCCAAACTTATATGAACACCTAAAACTTTATATTCCTAATCTTAGGCAATCGTCTGATTAAAAGGGTACTCTTTTCACCCCATTCTTGTCCTTCAAGGCACAAGACAATGATGCCCCCTGTTCCCCTTAATGTTCACCTCTGAACCCTTATTGCTAATAGAGGCAATTTTGATAGGAAGGGTGTCCACTGTGGGGATAGAGGACACAAATATGCATTATTCACAGATGACCTTCTATTTTTTTTTACCCTACCCCATATTACTTTGCCTAATATACTTAACAACACCCTAGATCAATGTGCCCATATCTTGGGGCTAAATGTTAACAGGGCCGGCCTTAGGCCTTTAGGCGCCCTGTGCGAGAAAGCTTTACAGCGCCCCTCAGTGACCACACCCCTCAGTGGCCACACCCCCAGTAACCACACCCATTTATTACCCATATTTTTGGTAAAATATAAAAAGCGGGGTCACGTCGGGTAAATAGACACCAAACATGTCATGCTTTAAAATTGCGCGCACCCGCAAAATCGCAAAAAATTACCATGCCCAAAATTGACCATAGGTGACGCTTTAAAAGCTTTTACCGCTCATCAGTTTAGTGTTATCAGTGATTGATAGCCCTACAATTATTGCTCTCATTCCGACGTTCGCGGCGATATGTAACATGTGCGGCGTAATGGGCGAAATCGTCGTTTTCACACGTATGCGGACCCGACGCCTGTTTGCATGGGTGTATGTATGGGGGGGACTTTAAAAAAAATGTAATTCTTTTTTATTTGTAACTTTACATTTTTTGGGGGGAAACTTTATTGCTATCACATAGGGGGGTTAGAAAACCCCCTTATGTGATAGCAAAATATGTGACAGGTCCTCTTTATGGAGACATCAGGGGTCTCCAAGACCCCTAATGTCACCAAGGACCCCCCTGAAGAAGCTGATGAAGCACAGATCTGCTTCATCAGCTTCTCTCCAGCATCTGAAGCTGGAGAGTGACACAAGAATGCGGAAGTGATGTAGTATACATCAGTTCGCATTCTGACAGCGGAGAGGGGACCGGAGGGAGCTCGTGTACCAAGCTCCCTCTGATCCCCTGTGACAGAGGCCATATGCTGGTCCCGGGCTCGCACTGGGCACAGCGGAGCCCGGGACCAGCTTGACAGCGGGAGGGGGGGAGCCGGGGAGGGCGCAATTCACGAACCTCATACAAGCGATCCGCCGGCTCTATAGCCGGCGGATCGCTTGTATGTTAACAGGCATCGCTGCCTGTTTTCAAATAACGGGCATTTCCCGCTCGCGAGCGCCCAGCGGTGCGCGCTAGGGGGCGTGGCTGAGCGGACGTCTAAAGACTCTTGGCAAAATGATTGTCTTTCCAACTTGGGTGTTAAACTTGCTCCTGTAATAATCCAACTTTATTGAGCCAGTTATCCTCCTTAATTTTTTTTGTGGGTTGGAGGTGCGTTTGGAATGCCATTGAAATTATTGGCAATGCAACATACCTCCCACACCAGAATGATTGGTAGGTGCAACTGCGTGGTACAGTGTGTTAATCACACGGGACTGTGCGAATAACATACTGTTCTAGTGTGAACAGGCCCTCAAAAATACTGACAGACACACATAACCACAGACAGACATTGTCACACACTCAATGACATTCTCACACACACATACACACTCCAAAAAAAATTAGAATCTTTTTATTTTTTAAGATCCACCCAGTCTCCCTACCTTACGAGAACTGGAGTGGATCCTAAGCCTGGGGTCCAGTGTGGGCTGCTGTGCTGTGAGAGAGCTCCATCCATATGTGCATTGCTTGTACAGCTCCCTTGAGTGTCCTGTAGATGTGATGGGAGCAAGACTGTGACATCACTCTGGTCCAGGCACCTCTACAGGACACGTGAGGGAGCTGTGCGCAATGCACGTATGGATGGAACTCCCTCGCAGCCATAGCCCCATCCCACCCCACCTCAAGCTGACACTCCGTACCGGGCAGCATATTTTGAATGGCTGCTTGGCGTGAGAACTGACAGTGCTGTGCTAGGGGGAGGCTGAGGAGCCTCTCACCTAGACAAATGGAAGGCATGCGGTGACCCACTGAACATGGGGTCACGACCCACCAATTGAGAACCAAGGCCCTAAGCTGTTTACACAACTGAAATATCTATAGAACATGCAGTAAAAAAGTTATTAACCTTATTCTATTCATTTTCCCAATGAACACATTTAGTTCAATGAGAAACTAAAATGTATTCTAACAGATAAATAGGTTATTTTCAACAAAACATACAAAATGTTGGAGGAGTTCACTGAATATATTACTTGGGTAAAGAGTGCCTTGTGGAGTCCAAAAATGTTTTTGTTTTCCTGTTTCACTTTTCACTTTTTTTATTAGATTTTATTACCTGTGTTTACTTTTTTTTTATTAGTTTGCTCACTCCTAGAAAAACAGTATACATCTTGGTATGCAAACTGACTGACAGTAGATGCCAGAACTGCATTATACACACAAGTAAAATTTGTACAGAGGTTGATGTGTGCTTAGACCAAACAACAACAACAGAGAAAATATACAGAAAAAAAGCCATTGCTTCCCTTTAGCCCTTCCCCCGTATTTGCTCTCCTGTATGTTTGGACTGACAATGGAGCTTCTTTGGGAAAGACAACTACTGGAAGTTTTTGTTTGTAAGATCAGTACGCAGCACAATATGAGGCTGACCATGTAAGGACAGATTTCGCATTGATTTCAGCAGAAGATGCACCTGTTAGATGCACGTTAGAACAATTGGCAGCTGTGAATGCATCATGTATGCAATTTCTGTATTTATACCAAACCTCTGGATTACATAGAAGAGAATAGGAATCGCTCTTCTGGCATATGTTCTTAACAGAACATTTTCCATGCCTTACCAATTAAACTCCCATACATGTGGCAATCTGTTCTTGTATCCTTCCTGTATATGAGACACCTATAAATATTAGATAACAGTTGTTTGACTTACCTGATTTAAATTGGGTTGGACAACAAATGCCAATTCAGTATCTTATAACAGACCCTACCTCTACTAATGATTTCTCGTGGGAAAAGTTGATCTGTTGCATTGGATTTTTCAGAGAAATCTCTGGGTTGTCTGCTCAGCACATATGCACTTAATATTGAGTAATATATTTCTCAGGATCCATTGTGAACCCCCAGCTGCCCTTGTATGTCTATGGTGCATGCAATTCTGTTTGCATTTGATAATTAAAATAATAGCTATAATACATTAATATTAGTAAGCCCTGTAATTTAGAATTAGGCACACTGTGATGGTGTTGGAAAGAATGATCTTCTATCTGATTTACTATGTCCCCAGGCTAAAGAAGACGTGCTCAACTGCAGGAAAGGATAAGTTGTACATCAAATGCCTTTGTTGTAAAAAGGCTCAGCTCTATTAGCTGGTTACTGCTCTTTTTTCTCCTGTGTAGAGATGATGTCTGTTGATCCCTTCAACAGTTGTTTTAGCTGTTTGATGACATGTAATGTGGTAGCCTTTATTTTTATGGTTATTCCAGGAACACCGGGGGCTTTGCTGCTGGGCCTCCCTGTGTTTTGATCTTTTATAGGGTACAGTTGCACAGCTGAAGTGGTACAAGTCTGTATGACATCTGCTCTCTCTTTCTCCCTCTCTTCCTGTCCACGCAATTTCTTATTTAATAGAAACTTTCCCTAAACGCATTTTCTTATTTTCCGTGTTGTGGGGCAGGGTGCAGATCTTCCCCTGGGGCCTTGCTGTCTTCCGCCACCCCCTGCAGTCATCATACATTGTACAAAAGGGCTCTGCAGTCCTTGCTATCAGCCTTGCTATCAGTCTTAGAGAAAAAATATATTTCTCCTTGTGCATGGATACTTTAACTTGCTGCAAGACATACCTAGTAGTGTGCTAATTAGCTTTTACACTCAGTACAAAGACATACATTGCATACATCAGTACAAGTTGCACAATGTAAACTGTATCAGCAGATAGACATGGTTGTCCATGAAGAGTTTTTATTTAATAGTTCTGCTCCAAAACCCTGGATGAAAATACACACTCCAGCTAGGACTAATGTAGTTGTCTACTCTAACCCATATGTACTGAATTCTGAGAATCCATTTATCTTCTACTTTTTCTTGTTCTGGAGTTCCACAGCATTAGAACTCTGGTGTCCAATCCGCAACCTGAGGGCAAAATGAGGAACATGAGGAATGTCTGAGTGATGTAATGTCATTAAAGGTAAAAAAAAAAAGAAGAGTTCACAGATCCTCTGGGTTTTGGATGTCATGAGTAATAATCACTTTCAAATAGATCTCCGTATATACGTCTCACTTGTTTTGACTTTAATCAGAGGTGTCACTTATGCTGCAATTTTCAACAGATTTTCTAATTTGTTATTTAGCTGGCAAAGAATGCAAGTGTTTCCTGAACTGTCATCATGGTTTCCTGATAAGTGCGAGAGTCAGAGACCAACCTGTCTGAACGTGTTCTTTTATCTCCGTTGAGCTTTGTGTTTTTCATTCCCCTATTGAAAAGTTTATGATATTATGTAACAGGATAGACATTGCAATAGATAGGATGTTTCTCTTTCTATATATAAAAAATTAGGCTGGGACTTTCAATGTGCCTGCACAAGCACTGGTCCTATTACCATCTCCAATCCTCTCAATAAACAACCACCATCAAGCAGATTTTGTGGCCAGAGCCGTAGCTAGCTCCTTTTGTGCCTGAGGTAAGAACAGAAAATTGTGCCTCCCCAACAGACGTGTGATGTCACCCGACACAGCGCCTCCAGGATGGCAGTGGGCAGGCACAGATGGCGCTGGTGGCCAAATCCAAAATAGCATAAAATGTGTTTCCCATGACAAAACTAATGAAAATATTTTTCGTTTCGGTTCATTTTGTCCGAAACAAATTTTTAGTCTTTGCACATGTCTAATAATATGTGTGAATGAGTGTGTGTGGGTGGGGTTTTTTTTCTATTTATTTTTTATTATTATTTCCTTTTTCTTACTGTTGGGGGGGGGTGCTTCAGGGAAATATCAGGAAAATGTCACTTTAGGATGGCCGAGCGATGAGGAGAGAGAGAGCCGGCGGCTGTCAGATCCTGGCCGAGCGGCTCTCCCTCTCCTCACTGCTCTGCCATCCTGGATGACAGCTCCCTCCTCTGCCCCCCCTCCCTCGCCGGCTGCAGCGCTCAATTTCTCATCAGATCCCTGCTGCCTCTGCCCATACAGGTGGGGGAGGGAGATCAGTGGGGATCCAAGGAGAAGCTGGAGCCTGTGCTGCTCCTCTTCTCCCTGCTGAGCCGTGTCTGTGTTGGATGTCTGGTGCCCCTGTTGCCATGGCGCCCCGTGCTCGCCATGGCAACAGGGGCGTGGGGGCACAGCCAGGCCGGCCCTGGCTGCGCCCCCTCTAAGCTGTGCCTCATGGTAGCTACGGCCCGGTTTGTGGCTTTCTAGCAGGCTGCATCATTTCAGAAGAATAATCTCCCTGGGCCAATCACATGGTCACTTTTGGAATGCCTACATCATTTATCTGCTTATTATTTTTATTGCAGTCAATGAAAGTTTGCAGTGATTACAGTTGCAAAGTGATTGACTTTTGACTAGCAGCTTTTTAGACTAGCTACAAAATGTCCAGCTCCAATAGTTACCTACATTATTTAAAGGCCAGTAATGCTACATTAACACCTACCAAGTAGGTGCCATTTAGTATTCCTGCAGCAGGAACTTGCGATTTCCTGCAGCAGGAATGCCAAATCTTCCGTTTACAAGTGGCAGCTGTCACCCGTTCCAGTTAAAGATCCGGTGACAGAGGCTGCATTTGAAATCGTCAGAACGCTGACACACCGCATGCAATCGTATGTGATACGATCACATGCGGTTAAGAACCAACCACTATCCCTGGACGCATAGATTGTGTGCAGCCTAATATTCACAAAAATTAAATATGTAGGTAGACAGATATTGTACTAACAAGCTCCAATTTTATAGTCTTTTCTGTTAAAGTAGTTTTGTGGTGTATCTAAATATGACTGTGCAGTTCAATGGGCACCCAGATTTACACCCAGTGCCCTCAGTAATCAGCAATGAGTATTATACCTAGCCAGACACTTTCTCTTCCTCTGCAGTAGAAGGACACTTGCGGTGATGGGAGCTGCTGTTACTCAGCTATGCCAGAATAGAGCACTGGAGTGTATGAGCGAGAAGCAGTTTTCAAAACATGAGCAAAAAAATAATGGAGAAGATAAATAATTCTGCATGGAAGTGCAATGAATATTTAGCATGATATGATCATTTGTATTAAACTCTAAGACTGCTCAAAGCTAATGTTAGAGTTTTTGGAACATGCCAGTTGGTGCAGCTTCTACTTAATTTCTGGGATCTAACAGTGTGATCTCCTGGTCACAAGATCTGACATCTTGCATTTTCCAGCACATTGGAAAGGAGGATGCAGCAGAGAGAGGGAGGCCCCTTCATATTGGTCTATTGGAGTGGACTTAACTCCAATATAAAAATAGTTTGGTTCTCCTTCACCACTCATCATAGCTGCACTTTGTATATGAATACTCTTTTGCCCTGATGCCTGAATTAGCACCATTAGCACATCTGGTAAGAGCAGCGGCAATCTTACTTCTGCTTTATTCTCCGTGTCACCATTTACTTCCCCATTCCCTCTAGCAGGACCTTTACTGGTATCACCAATGCCACTTGTATCCCTTTTGGTGATGTTGCTAACACTGGTGGACACTTAGGGATCTGCTCCTGCCTAAGGCTCTGTTCACACCTGGGCGTATAGAATATGCGCGTTTGTCGCGCGTTTCATGAAACGCGCGTTTTTACCGAGGGCTACTTGGCTGTATCCCAATGGAAACGCGAGACAAAAACGCCGCAAAGAAGCTCATGTACCTTTTCAGGCATAGGCCGTTTGTACGGGGGCTGAAATATGGCAAGGTGTGAACCATACCCATAGAAAACAATGTGATTTTCATGTTTGAGCGTTTTGTAGAGCGTTCGTAGAGCGTTGAATGCGCTACAAAACGTACAGGTGTGAACCAGGCCTAAAAAGGAGCCCGGAAAACCATCAGTGGCAGGAAGGCTGTCCCTGTCTCCTGGCTAACGGACTGGCCATCTACATCCACTGTTTTGCACATTGGTCCAGCAGTACAGGTTGCACTGACATGTTCATCTCTGAATGCAATTTGCCACTTGTATAACTTTTGGTGATGTTGCTAACACTGGTGGACACTTAGGGATCTGGTCCTGCCTCAGAGGAGCCCAGAAAACCATCAGTGGCAGGAAGGCTGTTCCTGTCTCCTGGCTATACTGACTGGCCATCTACATCCACTGTTTTGCACATTGGTCCAGCAGTACAGGTTGCACTGACATGTTCATCTCTGAATGCAATTTGTCCAAAAAAGAAAAGCGCTGTTTACTGTTTATGCCGCTCCCTGTTGTATGTTATAATCTACCTCAAAGAGTCAAATGGAGATCAGTTTCAAAAACTAGTGATGATTGGCATAGTAACAAAGCCATTGATTGTTTCATTTTAACACCTTTCACCTCTTTAAGAGAGAGCCCTAAATCCCAAAATCCTGAAAGGGCAGAGATTATCTGGACTGATTTCCCACAACTCCTTGCAGATGAGCTTCGTGGTTCATTTTGGCCTCATCACTATCATCCTTCTGACTATACAGTGTTGCACAATTTTGCAGTTCTTCTCTGCTAACCTTACATTTTATGATTATCTGCATTAGGAAGACAAACATACCTCAGGCAATATTCATAGTTACAAGCAATTCAATAGCGAGTCAACAAAGAATCAGTAGATGACTCAAAAACCAGGAACATATTGGGCAGTGGAAATCCTCAATTACATATTTGCAAGTATTGTCATATAATGCCATTCATTCAATACATTCCACATTTCCGAGTTCAAAGTTCAATTAAAGTTTAAATGAAAATGCATGTATTGTTAAGAATTATCCATAGGACTAGATTTCAGTTCTGAAACTTTCTTGTAGCTGTAATCTAGCCTTGCCAGTCTTGCACAGTTATACAAGTTCCTCTACTGTAAGAAAGTTGCTAACTCTGATTTCACTGCACACTGTAGGCTTGTCACAGTGTACAATAGAAGCATCAGTAAATCCCAACTCAAATTACTGGCTGTAGGATGTCCAGCATCATCTAGCCTTTACCTCCCCAGCCTTACTGTCTCTGGTCTGCCTATTTCATTCATTGGATTTCTGTTCTTTCAATGGAGGTTGAACACCACAACTGGGGGTTACCTGCGGTAGTCTTCATGGCTTAGAATGCCCATTCTTCCATACATCCACCCCTCAAGACATTTGGTATGTAACAAAGAAAGAAAGTTTAAAAAAAAAAGAAAAAAATCATTAGCATGTTGATGAGAGTCTAAAGAAGGAAGCAGTAAAGTTAAAATGTAAGTATATCAAATATCAGATACAATGTAGTTGGCAAAGCGTCTTTGTTTGCCTGATAAAGGGGTTATGTGCTCCGAAACATCCCTTGTACTGTGATCAATAAATAGTCCTTCTCTAAGTAACTGATGTACTGGTGAGATTTTGTATTTGGCTAAATATAAGTTTGTCTTCTTGGTCTTTAGTTAATTAGGAAATGTTTGGAAAGGCAGAGTATACCACTAAATCTTAAAAACCCCTACTACAAATTGCACTGACCACAACCGATATGTCAAAAGCCTGAGTAAGCTCAGGGAAACAAGACTGTTAAGGTACTTGAATGCATTTTTAGATCTAACTCCTGAGTTTCATGAATTCTCTTTACTATTGAAAGCTTATTAGATGTTTGTATTTTAAAATTAATCAAATATTAAGACTCAAGAAGTTGGACATGCGACAAGGCACAGAGCTATGGCATACGAGAATTTATTGTGTAGAAATATTGCATTCTGCCTTGTACTTGCCATCCACCTTATCAATACTTCTCTGTGATGTTTTTTAATATAGTGTAAAGGAAAAAAAGTGTCTGGTAATTATAAGGAAAGAAAAGGTTAATGTTGAAGGTTTCTTATGATCCCTATAGTACTGTGTGGTTGGCAGCATTCCAAACCACATAGAAGGCTCAAATCATATAGTATGAGTTTTAATTATAAGATTCAGAAAATCCCAATAATTACCCAATGTCTAAGAATATCTCAGGGAGGGAAATTGTTAAACACATGGGAAACTATATGTTCCTCACCACAACATGCAGTTTTATGAGTAGTTAAATACATCTGTCATTCAAGTCAGAGATGTCTCCAGAATCATTTTGTATAATTTATTTTATTTCTTTCATTAACCTTTTCTCACAACTATTGAATAATCGGTGTA
The DNA here is from genome assembly GCF_000935625.1 of Nanorana parkeri. NCBI lineage: Eukaryota > Metazoa > Chordata > Amphibia > Anura > Dicroglossidae > Nanorana > Nanorana parkeri. Next base: position 412,401 of record NW_017307160.1, on the reverse strand, counting down.
CACCATTAGATGTAATGATCTCATATTGGCTTAGGAGTGGTTTTCAAAAAGAACAGTTTTTCGTAATCACCAAGTTAAATCTTAAAAATGCAATCAAGTACTTTAACTATTAGCAAAAATGAATCTTATTTGTGTATTACTCAGCTGTAGATCCTCAAATCAACCTTCTTCTGGAGGGTGGCTACTTTTGTTCCCCATGTTCCCTGTGTGTGTGGTAAGCTCCAAGCTCACTCCTGTTATGGACTTCAATCTCACGTTTAGTTTACTAATCCGTATTGAGATTGTAGTCCATCAAGGGAGAGAGCTTAGAGTAGTGGCAGTACAGTAACATTTTACTTCAGAGAGAGAGCACAATGTTTAATAAATGGCTTCCCTGAACTTCCTATCCAGTACAAGGGACACAAGGAACAGAGCAGTCTCCAGTAGCTGTCCATCTACTGCCTGGAGAAGGGAGTGGAGAGGGGAGCAGTAAGCAGAGAGCGGCTTTACCTTGCTGTGACTGTGTGTTTGTGGAGACAATCTACTAGCACAAACAATAGTGGCTCCATAGAACCCTGCAAAGAAAAGGAGCAACCCTAAAACAGGATATCAGGGTCAGTGCTCAGGGGATCAGCTTATTCTACAGTAAATTAAAGCTTATAAATATCAAGGAGCAGAGTCCATTGTAAGTTATTTCATCTGCTTTTGAAATAAGTTAAAAACATTTTGATTTTATTATCACTTTAAATGTAGGCTGAAGGAACTTGAAAGCACACTGTATTTGCCCTTTAACAGAACCTCTTATAGTGTGTTGCAACACCTTTAACCATTTTGTGACCAGAAGTAGTTAAAGACTAGATGTGTCAGTTACCTTGACTATAACTATAATAAAGAATCCTGGCATTCACCCTCCCTTTCCGCATCCATTGTCCATTTACAAAATGCCTTGTATTTTGTTCATGGACAAAGGACAGGAGGGGTGGGTAAACAACATAACTTCCCCTTGTCCATTCATAGAGCACATTACATTGTGTAAACAGAATGCAAACTGTTATGTGAATGGACAATGGCAGAGAAAAGGGAGGGTGCACAAAAGGATCCCTTCTCTGTATGAGAGTTGGAGCTAGTTTAAAGTACTGCTTTAAATATAACTACATATACACCTAAAGCTTTCTCTTAATCCTCCTGTAGAGTCCTGCAAATACCTGCCAGTGAAGATCACCTCATAAAGCATCCTGTCATGGAGTGGCAATAGATCCTGAATTCAGAGCAGTATGGCTGCTTGCACTACAGGGGAATGAGAAGATGCTTGAGGAGTCATGGCTTTCAACATTGGCACTGATGATTCACAAGGCTGTAGCTTGTCAATCAGCACTTGGCCACACCTAGTCCTGCCAACTGCTTTCTGAATTGACAGCACTGGCTCTGTTAATGAAACCTGCCCACTGTGAACTCCAGTGTCTGGAGAGGGGAAGCATGTGAGGCCCAAATTAAAGAGGATATGGCTCCAAAAGGGAAGGTAAACATTTACTTTTCAGTCACATATTAACTGAATCTGGGATTTTCTTAGACTATTATACAGGACCCTTTAGTTGTACTTTAAGGACCACACTTTGGAAAGGTGCCTTGGCCTGGTAGCATGGTTTCATATATATTTTCAAGTGTACACAACAAAACCTTACTTTTAAAGGAGAACTATGAGGTGAGTGCTTTTCACTCACCTCATAGTTCTAGCCGACCTGTGACAATGAGACTGTCACAGGTCGGCTCAATAGATCGGTAGGTGAGCGAACACATACCGGTGTTCGCTCACCTCTCGATCCTGTCACGGCTCTCTGCCGTGACAGGGGAGGGGCTGGATTCCTCCCTCCCCGCTCCGATTCTCCATCGCTGACTGGCGGAACGGATAGGGAGGGGGCGGTTATAGCTGGCTCTGCCTCTGGATAGGCAGAGCCAGCTGTCAGTCAAGCAGCTGAAGCGGATCCAGACATAATTGTCAGTATCGGCTTCAGCGTCTCAGTATACCGTGAGCAGAAGCTTGCGGTATACTGCGGCGTCTCAGTATACCGCGAGCTGTAGCCTAGGGTGACGGGAGGATGCTAGTTTGTGTCCTCCCGTTACCCTAAGGAGAACTATGGGGAAAAGCCTTAACCCCATAGTTCTCCTTTAAGCCTAATGTAATACATAGTTTATATTAAGTTTTTGTTGTTTTGGCTAGATGTATTTATTGGTATGATTTTCAATCTTTATAACATCAAATATCTTCTACTTATAGAGCCTTGTCTAGTTTTTAATTAATTCTTTTTGCCAATGCAGATCAAAACAACAGGTTCAGTTTAATGCCAGACCCCACATTTGCTTATACTTAAGCTTTCTTTGCTCTCCCACTCTCCATTCAGCTGCCAGGAGTGAATGAATATACCAGGCATGTGACCCATGTCCCTTTCTTGTAGATAGTACCAGTGTTTGGTGATTGGCTGCTCAGGCACTCAGTTGTGTCAAGTGGCAATAAGGAAAGCGTCCTTACTCCTATGTAAGCTTGGCATGGAGCTTTCTCTGCTGTTGTCTGGGGAGCAAAAGGAAAGTACATATGTGAAGCTGGCGAGGGTGGCAGTTAAGTGAATCTGTTGCTGTGACCTGCATGGGCAAGGAATAGATTTTATTTGAAAAGGTGTTTTACTGTCTGTACAATTACTCCTCATAGTAACTTCAATACATCTTGTCTTCACGGAAAACATTTCTGAAGTGTATGGAAGCATATAGGATCAAAAAGGGAAGAGAGACAGACAGGGAATTTATCCACTGGCAGATAAGGGAAGGCACCCAAAAAATCTCTACAAATCCGCATGCTGCTTGCTCATACCTGCAGATCAACACTCAGCTCAGATAAGGTTCATGCCAATCTAAAGGGATGCCAGAGATATTTTGTATATAACTAGTATGCAAATAGACCTATAGAGTATATAATGGAACAACATGTGATCGCCTCACCTCGCTAAGCATTAATTGTCCCGACAACAGCAGATGGTGTTAAGCAGCATTCTTCCTAAAGTGCACCACATAATACTTAAAAGTCCAGAAAGTCAGCACCCCATCCACATAAAAAGGACTTTATTAGCTTATATCAAATAAAAAGTGAAGTATCCTTGCTGACATGTTTTGACCAATCCTGGCTTAGTCATAGGCTACGACTAAAGGTGCCCATACGCCTATCGATTTTCATTTGGAAATCGTCCACGAATTGTCTTTCAAACGATAATCGATCAGTTGATGGCACACCAACGATTCCTCGATTATTGGTCAGGCTGGAATTTTTTTTTCAATTTGTACAAAAATTGATGGATTAGTGGCGTTTTCATACGAAACAAATAGCAGCAAGAATACTACACATGCGCAAACGAAAATCCATTCTGTCGATCGACAAAATTCTGTGAGTTGGTATTACTAAGGAACGATTATCGAAATCGACATTGGTCTGTGCTTGATAGTCTATTTGAGCTACAATTGAAAGAGGGTTCTTGGCAGCAATAAAAATTTCAGATCAAATATCTATAGGTGTATAGCCAGCTTAAGGCTGATAAACTTTTTATGTGGACATGGTGCTGGTTTCCTGTACAGTAATATAATTGGAATTTTCATAGGGTTACAATGATTTTGGTATGGCTCTCAAATGCTAGCAAGACAGGGATAAAAAGGTAAAAAACTTTGTAAATGTCACAATTGTCTAGTCTGTCTCAATATAACATGACCTAGTGTTTTAAAAGTTGTGTTTAAATCAGAGTAAGGAAGGTTTTACAATTTAATTAAGACCTAGACAATCTTGATTTGCTTCGGATGGGGCAAATATGATACTTCCCGATTCCAATCACTGGAATCCATGGATTTTGTGATTTGTAGCATTCCAGGTGAAGAAGCATGTAACATTTAGAAGAGTCTGCAAAATGTGGTTGGCCTGGAAAATATCAGATCTGCACAGAAACAACTCATTTTCTAATTGAATTTCTCTTCTCTGCTAACTGCATATTGGTTTTTATGGGCAAAGCTCCAGTTTTCCTTCCCCCAGATCTTAGAAATCAGCCCCTGAGTTGCATACAGAATTTCCTCACGCCTCAAGATTAGCAGCAAGCTAACATCTGGAGCCTGAGAAAACATTCCACAGCAGTGAGACTGTCAGGTGTATTACATCATGTCAGTTTCCCTGGCAAGCCTGCAATGATTGATTTCACACTCCTTCACAATAAAATCTGCTAATTATCATTGCATGTTCCATAATAAAACCATGCTGTCAAAAGAAAAAGCAGGTAATTTGCTTACTAGATGTGTGAGAGGACGCACAGCACAAATGTGGATGGGTGGATGAAATACAACTGCCAGCACACTCTGAAAGAGTCTATTCCCTGAGGGGTGGGTGGCCAAATGAAAACCTGAATATAGATTACATGAATGTCATGCATACACTATGAATACAAGGTACGCCTTCTATAGCCGATACATCATGCAGTGATGAGGCTTTGAGCCGCATGGAATACTACAGGGAAAAAGAGCAACATTGTTGAGTAACTCAGCCAATGTTCATTTTGACTTCACCAAACAAGACCTAAGAGACTCAATCCTGATATGATGTTTGCCATGGCTGACGGTAGGGATTGTTCTTTGCACTATTTTTTCAACCCTTATATCGTTTAAATACCTTTTTTTTCTTTGGTATACATGTTTAGATCTGTTGGACAGCCAATGTCAATAATAAACACTTGACGTGAAAGTGGTGTTAGATAAGACGGGACAATTTTTTAGCTGCACTGAGAAGGGGGAAAGAAAAATCATCATATATTTTGCTAATGATGAAGATAATTAAGCCATGTACGTTCCACCAATTTTTTAAGGTGGGTGATATTTGCTTGGATACTGAATGGCCTATGCAGTTGGTGCAGATTAATGAGAAAAGCATCTGCACTTGTATAACCTCGTCGGTGTGATTATCTGGATTAGTCAGATTCTGTCATGCTTATATATGTATACATTATATATAACCAAAATGTATACAATTTGATTTTTCCACTGAATTGGTAACCATTTCATTGTACAGAACACCATCATGTTCTATTAGCAGAATAGGTACCATTACCTGCTTAGTGGAAAGGCCCACTAGATGATGACCAGTATGCTCTATTGTAAATAGCATTCCTCTGCTTGTATTAGAAGGGACTTTAGAGAATGACTTTTGAAATGGAAAACCCGGACTGTATAAGTGAACCTGATTTCATTTAATATGTCTTTTACTCCTTCAGTTGCCTTATTTTCTTAAGGGTTCTCTGACAGGAAAACTTTTAATCACCTTGTGTGGTTGCCGACTGTAGGCTTCTGCATTTCACACCTCACTTTGTTATTGAGGCTAATCATTGCAGGTAGACATAAAAGGGAGAGGGGGTGGTCTGAATCTTTATATATACACTGAAAACCTCATGTGAAAACAAGGAGTAGCTCCAGAGATACAGGAAACTGAAATCCATATCCTGGTATTCCTGTAAAAAAAAAAAAAAAAAAAAGAAGTTGAGCTAGGCCCTACCCTCCATTGCAGGGATAGGCAACCTTGGCACTCAAGCTGCTGTGGAACTACAGGTCCCATAAGGCATTGCAAAAATATCACATGAGTCAAAGAGGCATGAATGCAGTAGTAGTTTCACCACAGCTGGATTGCCGCGGTTGCCTTCGCCTGCTCTATTGGTCCTTTAGATTGATAATTTTTTCACTCACCACTAAGGAGCATGTAGATGCTAATAGAATTGGGGCAATGTTTCACTTCTATATGAAAAGTCAGGACTTGCACATAATTTGGGACAGCAAACTGAAGACTATTTCCATTCTCTAAAGAGAAGTTTGGATTTTTGCTGATGTTAATTGTTAACAGGTTCAGTGGTGACAGAAAAAAAACACTTTTCATACAGAAAAATTTCT
>NW_017307160.1:370976-406446 GCF_000935625.1 Nanorana parkeri | reverse complement strand
TCAAAACCCTACCACAAATAATGTACCTGTGATAAAACAATATACACCGATCAGCCATAACATTATTACCACCTGCCCAATATTGAGTAGGCCCCCCTTTTGCCGACATAACAGCATGGACTCCACTAGAGCTCTGAAGGTATGCTGTGGTATCTGGCACCAAGCTATCTGTAGTAGATCCTTTAAGTCGAGAGGTGGGGCCACCATGGATCAGACTTATTTTTCCAGCACATCCCACAGAGGCTCCATTGGATTGAGATCTGGAGAATTTGGAGGCCAAGTCAACATCTCACCTAGCTTTTAGCATAACTGGCTAATTTCAATCAATTACCTTATATAGCTGATAAATTTGGATGAATCTGAGTGCTCAATACATTCTACCATTTGCACAGCCAGTACATGAAAGAATAAAAGCAGACTTGTGTAGAATGCTAGAAGGTTGAATTTTTCCAAAACAGCTCGAATTGCACTTCAGTAAATGTATTTATTACTGGAGGTAAAATTCACAGCAGTTCTGAAACTATATATGGTTTTGCAAAGCATTCCATCTCTCTAGTAACTTTTGCATTTGCCTTTACTGCATTTTATTGCAGTAATAGGTTTTCTCTTCATGGCTTTTTGACATTTGACATCACGATAGAAAGTGCTAGGAAAAAATACTTGCAAAACGTTTGGTACCATGAGTACGGTTTTTATCCATTGTGTAGTTTTAGTAAGCTGCGACATCAACAAAACTACATTCCTCACTTCTGTCTTGCCCCAGTTAGGTTAGTGTGTTTTTTCCCTGCATGTGGATGTGTGTCAAACATGCACAGAGGTACGGGAAAAAACACAGGATGCTCGCAGCTGCAAATGGTGCGTGAGCTACTTTTACGCATTTGTCAGGCATGTGCCACAAACAAAATATGCATAAACACTCATTTGCACACATTGCCACATCATGAAGTGTGAATGGGCACTCAAGGTTCATAGATTTCATGTGTTGCCTGGAATTGCTCTGTATTCTGGACCTAACCTCAGATATATATTTTCATGAGCAAGCAAGCTAAAAATACAAGTGTACACTTACAGGTTTCTAGTAAGTCTTAAAGACACCACAGTGCTCCACATGATGCCTTCAGCTTTCTCTCTCTTCAAAAAGGCCAACCAGTTTTTAAAATAGGCACTATCCAGTGCCTTTCCGTGAAGAGACCAGCGCTCATTGAGTTACTGTTGTTGATGGGTCCCTCAGGGTCTGAAGCAGACCTACAACAGCAGATTAGGTGGTCCCAGCCCTTTGATCACAGCAATAACTGATTGCCGCGATCGGAGAGCCATGAGTCACAGAAACAGCTCACCGTGTTGTGAATTTGCTAGCTGGTTACAAAAGTAATACAAAGTATCACTGAGCAGAATACTGTATTCTACTCAGAGATACTAAGTCAATAAAAAAATAATCTCTTAGTGCCCCCTAGTTTAAAAAATAAATAAGTTTACTAAAATAAATAAGAACATATAGTGCTGAGGAGGCTATTATAGATACACAGCAAACATAGCACATTGTATTTCACTCTATGTATTTTGTGACCCAACACTCCCAAAATAAACTGAAATCCCAGACATATTATATACCCTATAAAATCAGGACAAATAAAATAATGTAGTTTTCATTTAGGAAACTCCATTCATTCCAAAAGCGAGTGTTAAAACAAAAAACAAATGAAATTTCAAATGACATTGGCATGATCAAACATTCTGACGAGATTTTCCATATAATCTACCAGTACATACATAACTTTACATTGTAACACCAGCTGCAATGAGTGATCATTGCATGATGAGAATGCTTTGCTTCTGTCTGAAGACTAGTATCATCCCTCTTCCAAAGTGCTCCTCTAATGCTGAAGCACAGTCACTGGACTGAAGCTTTATATTTTTTTAATAAGATGACTGTTTTTGTAAAAACTATACAGTTGCTGTGACATATTAGGGCTCTATTCAGATTGTAAAGTCATTGATCTGCTTTACCATACATGTAATTGTAAAACTATCGGTACAAGTTTACCCTGCAATGTCTTGTGTAGAAAGCTTTGACAAAAAAAAAAAAAAAAGATACCAAGATAAATTCATTTGAGACATTTAATAGTGCATTTGGCTATATTTATAAAGACATATGCATCAAGATATAAATCTATTCTCTATGCTCTTTAACTTTAATGTTTACCATGTTTAGCATATTTAAAATTGAGGGAATGTATCCAGATACAAAAATGACACATATTTGAGGTATAAATACATGTATATCTTAAATATTTACCTTTGTCATGCATTTATCTTGAAAATTACGCATAACATTAAAGTGGTATGTACAGTGATGCTTTTATACAGTCAAAAAGCTTACAATGCCTATACAAGGTTTAGATATTTATGATATACGTGGAAACACTGATAATGAAAACACTATTATTTTGCCTGTTACATAAAACAAAATTCTTCATTAAAAAGCATTTCAATTAATACTGACAATGGTAAAAACACGTCTTGCAACAACTTTCATTCGCTAAGGTTCTCTTTTCAGTCTGCATACAATTAAATTACCATGAAGTTTCAACATCGCTCTTCTCCCTGTACAATATAGCTCAGTGGCTCCTTCAACATGCAGGGGCTTCTTCCCAATTCATTCAGCTCTAGTGTTCATACTTCAGCCCTCTGCCACCCCAGTATTTGCTGCACACGACTGTCATTAAAAGCTACGGTATATTTTAGATTAGCAAATATGGCTGCTATTAAGACAAGCTTTATCCTCTGGGCAACCCCATAAAAGTATCTAAATAGAAGATTAGAAATGAATATAGAACTCAAGAGCCAGTATGGCCTATCTGAAGGCCAGTAGGCACATTTAGGGAACTAGGAAATATCATGTATATCTACTGACAAACTACAGCTATAGAAAAGGCTTCAAAATATTTAAAATGCAGCTAAATTAGGGGCAATGCCTACCTTTTTCTGGGGATGTGTCCAGCCCTCCTATGAATAAACCTGTTGCCTTGTTGAGCTTAGTCTTAGCACAATAAACAAACGTATAATATACAAATAGATAGCAAGCTTTATGCTGGATTCATACTTGCCAACATCCCTGCAGCTGACATCTAGGGCCTGACATTCACACCTAGGCTTTTTAACACACTTCAATGCATGTACCTAGGTAAGCCATAGTTTTTAATTGGTGACAATTCACATATGTCCGATGTGTTTATAATGCACATAAAAGCATACACGAAAAAGGTGCAAGTCCAGCCTTTAAAGTGACATTAAACCCTCAGATTTTTTAACATAAAACAATACTGTAATGTGTGTCTTACTGTAATCCATGGTTGTTTCCCTTCTCTTTGCTGCTCTTCCTTTTAAATATGTATCTGTTCTCATGCTTGGAGAGAACTTCCCTTTTCAGCAGACTGCCTTGTCTCACACGGTGTCTGTGTATAGGCTGTAACCTGAGCCAGCACTACAGGAAGAGGCCCTCAGCTGAAAAGGGAAGTTCTCTCCAAGCATGAGAACAGATACATATTTAAAAAGGAAGAGCAGCTAAGAGAAGGGAAACAACCATGGATTACAGTAAGGCACACATTACACTATTGTTTTATGTTAAAAAAAATCTGAGGGTTTAATGTCACTTTAAGCCCATTCGAGGGAGTTCCCCCTCCACAATTTTTTTAGGCAAAAAAGTGATGGAGAATCTTGCTAATGGGTACATAAACAATAAATGGTGGTAGCCCACGATTTACGGTTTTGTTTCCTACTTTGCTAGAAATGTTTTTAAAAACATGTCAACTTGCTTTTGCTGCCTTTGTCCCTGTTAGGGACATTTCCTCACTTCCTGTTGTGACACCTGTCAAATAGTCAAGACATCTGTGAAAAGTTGGCAGATGTTTTTACCCTTTCCCACTTTATTAGAAACTTAGGTTTGGTAGGAGATAGACCTTAAGAGGTCCTAAGTCAGAAGGGTAATGTGGTCTAAAAGCAATACCAGAACCTCGTATCAGCTAAACAGACAATACAACAAATAAGACCAGTGTGTCACCCAGGAGTTTTAAAAACACATGCAGTGCGATTCCTGTTCCTACTCTAAACAGCCATTGATCTTTCAGATGAGAGATGAGCTGTGTTCTTATATGGCCAGAAATAAAACACAACTCGGGCTAATTAAATAAGGCATTGCATGAAGGAAGCATATTCACATATAAAAAGGTGCTCAGGTGGGCCAATTCGATAAAGCAACTATAATTAAAAAAACACAGTCACACTCACCAATCAATAAGCATTCAGATTCTTAATGGTTGTTGTGGGTAACTGTACTCTGCATTACCCAACTGAGTAAATCCAGGCTGTGCGTGGTTCCGCTAGGTGTGAATGTTGGCAAGTATGGATTTATTGTGCAATGGAAAAAATGGAAAAAGTCAGTTCAAGTTATATTGTCTAATGCAATTCAAAGAGTGTTCACAGTCCTGATATGGAACAGCAAGATAGCTCTGACAAGGGATCCCGAGATGAAATTTAAACAAGCATTGAGCAAAATCAGACTTGTGTCATTCAGAAAGGATTGTTTGGACACTTCCATAACTCTAACCATTGCAACTAAACCTGAGATTAAAACCATTACAAGCAAATCCATCAGTGTACCAGACACTAGATGACTGGACTAAATTCACAAGGGCGACATACATTCACAGATGTTCACTGTGCAAATCTTTCTCTTCTGAACATACAAAGTATATAGATAAGCATAGAAGCATAAGTACCAATTATTCCAGTGGATACACCAGTCCCTCAGTATGCTTAATAATTAACACAATGACAATATACAAGGTAACTGGATATAGGAATGTGGCATTATTTTAACAATAGATACTTTCCAATAAAATCCTTTTGCTTCTCAGAAGCAGTCAATTGATATGTATTAACACATATAGGATGATATATGATGGGAGCCTAAAGGCTGATGAATTCTAGTCCATGGCACTAAGCACCATAAAAGCAGCTTCATTTCTCGGATTTGACTTTTTCCAAGTAACTTTGAAAAGTCCTGACATCTTTCATTTCACTTTCTTAGAAACCCTGTTGAGACGATTGTGCAATGTCACCTTGACTTCCCATTATTGCTTTCTGGTTGTGGATTGATAAACGAATCTCGAAGCCTAACGACTTCTGCAGCACATAACTGTCCAAAAACTTTATTGTACCATTCCGGCATGTGGCCCCTGGAACATGAAAGAAAAGCTGATTTAAATCTGCATGATTAATGTAATGGCCACAAGGCAATTAAAAGTTAATAGCTAGTGTGAAGAAAATACTGCAAATTTATAACTCATCTCTAGGCAGATATAAGACACAAAATGAATGCAGTGCTCTAATCAATACATCATTAAATGTATGTTTTAAATAAAAGCAGTGTAAATTCCTTAATTTGACCGGGTATCATGCTCTTGCAGTCACTGAGCTGACAATAAGCATTCTGATAAGGTGGGGCATATTGCAACAAAAGCTGGTTCTTATTTTATATTTAAATAGGATATTGATTTTTGTCTTATTTTTGGATGGGGTTCTACTTTAGACCATTCTAAAGCTCTAATGCTGCAGATTCATAAGACAAGCACAATCCTTTCTTGTATCCGTTATTCTATTCTAATATAGGGGATGGCAATTCTACTAAAAGAGGTTTCTAAAAGTGACAATTATTTTGGCTGAAATGCCAGGACCTCATATGTCTGTTGGTGGATTTTGTAGCAAGATCCCTGCATATGAAGCAATAGACCCAGAGAACTGCAGTAAACATTGTTGGAGGGTCCCCACACTTTGTAGGGCATATCAGTTATTTTATTTAAGGTGACTGCAGCACTGTGAACAAAACTTTGTGGAACAACAGTGGCAGGTCGAGGATAAAACAGAAAGATCTCTCTCTGCATCTTCTGACTGCTGGATTATTGGTTGCTGCTAGGGATGCACCCATACCGATACTAGTATCGGTGCCAATACAGAGTATTTGGGTCGAGTACTCGTACTCGTACTCACCCAAATGCTCCCGATAACGGAACTTCTGGTATCAGGAAGCCGGGCGGAGAGTTATTACATGCCGCCCGGCTTCCTGATTGGCCCGGGAATCCGCCTCCATGCTCCCTCGTCACCAGGGAGCATAGAGCTGGCTTCCCAACCAATCAGAAAGCTGGTTGGCAGGTAATGACTTGCCCCCGGCTTCCTGATTGGTCAGAAAGCCGGCTCCATGCTGCCTCGTCACTTGGTGATGAGGCAGCATGAAGCTGGCTTCCCAACCATTCAGGAAGCCAGGCAGCAAAGTAATTCCCCCCCGGCTGGCCGATTGGCCAGAAAGCCAGCTCCATGCTTCCTCGTCATTTGGTAACAGAGGAGCATGGAGAAGACTTCCCGGCTAATCAGAAAGCTGGACAGCGAGTCAACACACGCCGCCTGGATCCTTAATAATACTTCTTGTATTCGGTTTTGGTGGGGACTGAACAAAAAAAAAATATGCTGCTGAACTTTAAGCCTATTCTGATGGTGATCAGCATATATGCCACCTCAATGAATCTCAAACAAGATTGCTGAAGACAGCGTAATCAGTATATGAAGACGTGAGACAGTTTGAACATACAGGAGGTACTCATAAGGTGAAGCATGTGATGAGGGATGCTGGTGACAAGTCTAGTCATGTGGACAGACTGAAACACAGTCTAAAGGAAGGTCTTCTTATTCATAGAACTGTGGTGCCAAACCAAATACAAGAATGAGTCAGTCAGATTTAAAAAAAATATATGTTACCTTGGAGATAACGGCTTTCACAAGTACAATTTTAGTATGTCATTCTCGCAAGAAATGCAATTTGATTTTGCTTGAACACAAACTCTTTCAGACCCTAGCAAATATTGTTTTTTGAAGTTTCTTGTGATTATCTAGATACTAGATAATAGATACTGGTGTAGCTAGGAAACATGTAGATTTTTCATAGATTTCCCATCTCTGGGCTATCTGAAGGAAAAACTATTTCACTGAGTGACCTATAGTAGAGTGGGAGGGGGGCATGCAGCTCATACCAATACTTTGAAGAGATACCGCACCAGAGAGTGTTTGCTGGTATGACACCGACTGGTCTTGATGAACTGAAAGCTGTGGGGTTCCTACCAGCCAAAGTTACAGAGTTAAGGGTTTTTCTACTACCTTGAAACTAGAAAACACTTTAGTTAGGTGTTTAAGATTATACTGATTGGTGCTTACCTCAGATCAGCTCTGCACAGGTAGGTAAGCTTAGATTTCCCCGTGCCACAAGGCTCAATTAGGTATTTGGACTGAAGTACATTGACTCTTACTCCAAGTAAAGGAGCTTGTTCATGATCCACTGATATAAGCTGTAGTGTGCAAGCTCCTTTTGGTAAATTGTTTCTCCATGATCTGTGGAAATTAAAGTAAAAAATAAATAAAAATGCATAACTGAAAATGCATAATACACTGGAATAAAGTTAGTTAAATATTTTAAATACAGTTATAAGAAATGAAACCAAAAAGGACAGAATATAAAAAACAACAAAAAAACAACAACACTTTAGCAATTTTATGGCAGGTACACTTTCTATACATCACTTTCATTTGTCTTTATCATTAATCGGACAACTCCATACTGGATGACCAATAAAATGGTTTTGTTTAGTCTACACTCACCTTAAAACAACAACGTCTCTAGCTGGGTGTGGAGCCATGTTGTTCTGGACATATTGATAAATGTCAGTGTGCTCATCTAAGGTCTCTACAACTTTTGAATCCAGCAGATCCTCATCCCATAGATGCTGCTCCTTCAGGAGACGCTGAAGAACATCCTCTGGCTGAGCTGCAATCTCAATAGTGCTTTTCCACAGCCTAAGGGGAGGACCATCAGGGACCTGAGAAATAAATACATGGTGGTAGGAAATTAGGGAACAACTTACTCCATGAAGTTTAAACAGTATGGTCCTGGTGAGACATTACGTTGCTACATAAACCTTTGTCATTTATTCAATACCATGATATACTGTATATGAAATACATCATGGAATAGCAAAATCTACCTCAGCCTAAGGGCTCAAAGATACAAATTTGCTATAACTTAAATTGCACAAAACTGATGGAAAAAAAAAAATGACGGTGTGAACAGAGCGATTCAATATATATACACTAGCAACTGATTTTGAATTAGTGCTATAGAGACAGACTGGTGTCATGAATGCAAATGGCACTTACATTGATATTCTAGTTTTGCACAGCTCCATTATGTTTTGTCTAGAAAGAAAATGTGCATACTGCAAATAAGGTCTGTATTGTAGGCTACAGGGTGCATTTTCTACTGAAGGCAAATTGTACTGGCTGAACTACTTGACCTTTACAGGATCAGGTGTACTTTAATTTCAAATTATAAGAAGCATGACTCACTTTTTTGTAGGCAAGGTCAGCCTGTTCTGGGGTGGAGCAGCTGACCCAGCCTTTAAACTTGTCCTTGGCTTCTTTCAATAAGCTGTCAATGCCTTCCTGAAGTAGAGCCTGATAGTCACAGAACCCTTCGTTATTGCCATTCACCAGTTCATCCAGACACACTGGCCTAAGGTCCTGTTCCATGTACGAATTACGACATTTGTTCATTTCTTCAGGAATCTATGGTGAAAAAAAAAGGAATACAATTAAAAGCCAGATTAGCTAAGCCATCTAACAATAACATAGTTGTAAAGCTTTAACGTGTTTAGGAAAAGATTGAGACTATAATGAATAAATCACTGACATACGATTATTATTAGTACACAGGCCAAGGTAGTGGACAGTGTAGAGCGTGTGCAATTGCACAACAATGCAACAGTTCAGTTAAGCCAGGACTTTTAAGTCGTTATGTAAGCAGAAAAGAAACCAATTTAGAAAATGACAAAAACTGTAATGCAGAATTCTGGCGACTAGGCATGTAGGTTTAGGAAGTAATCAGAAAGCAGGGGATGGTATCAATTTGCAGTTATATAATATGCTATGACGATTAGAGTAATTCTGAACACAAAGTGACAGCTGGTACCTGGAAAAGTTTCTTGCACTCGGCAATCATATGTGCCAGGCCTTGGGTTGCAGCAAGGTTTTCATTCAGGTCTTTCTGGTCAGGTTTCCCCAAGCTTTGTTTCCTCTGCATAACCCTGAAACATTGTATACACAAAAGGTAAGGTTCAGATTATTTGACCAATTCCAATCGGTTACATCAATAGGCCAGTGGAAAGAAGAATTATGATGTGCATAGAGCAGTAACCCAACAATTCCTAAATCATCTCTTAAAGTGTAAACCCCTAATAATGAACTTACTTTATTTACTCACTTGGTCTGTTAACTATTCCATCAAATTAGTTACATCGTATCTGTTTGATAAGTGCAAAACGGTGCACTCTGCAGTGTTATCTCAAACATTATCAGGAAGTGTTTTAGGAATACAGAAAACACCCATGTTATGAGGGTGTTTTATAGTCTTAACATTTCCTGTCCTAGGGCGACAATGTTGCACTGCAACAGTGCAGTGAGAAAGCATTGTCGCTCTATGATCAGAAGAGTGTTACTGGCAGGAGCACCAAGTGAATATAAAAGGGAAAAAATTTAAATTCAGCCACCCCACCCATGGACTGGTAAACAGCAATACTATATTAATGTTCTTGGGTTTAAATATACTTTAATTGCAGGCTGAACTCAGACCAGATACCTTGCACATGGCTACTGCTCTTTGGTGGAGAAATTAATTTGTATTTTTATGGAGACTGCTACGGAAAGCGCTGAGCACTGAGATTCTGCAGGAGCAGACAGCGTCCATTAGCTTGTCAGTTTAGAAAGTCAAACTAAGAAAATGTTAATGTTGATTTTCCAATGCTGTACACAAGTAAACACCGCCTTACAGAAATGTGAAAATCTGACCCGGTTTTGTGAAGTTATAGGTCATTTACTGTACCAACGTAGTCCAAAGTGCAGTAAACCATAGCAACTAGATAACGGTTTATTGAAGACAAATGTAAAAAAAAAAAAAAAAAACTATATCTGCTTGTCAGTCATGTGTTAAAGCAATTTTGGAATCTTATTAAGCAAGCCTGTATCTTTATTTAATAGTGTTCTATAAAGAACACACCTAGATAGATAGATAGATAGATAGATAGATAGATAGATAGATAGATAGATAGATAAAGAAATCGCCTATTGATGCAAACTTTGTGCTAAAAGCATTGCTAGTTTTGCGTCATTTCAAAAAACAAGAAATTGACTGGCTCAAAGTGTCAAGCCAATTCTATGACTATACATCAAAGTTAGAAAAGTAGGCATTTTTGCTGCAACTACAAGCCAAAGTGCAACCTTATTTCCCTGGCGCATTTTTCTTTTAACGCAATGATCTTCAGCCGAATCAATGTTCTGCCTATCACAGATGTTAGAGTCAGCTATTCTGTGAGAAGAGGCTACCAAAGTTAATTGCTGGATAAATAAAAAGCAAGTTGATGTAAATAACATACCGAGGAGAGGAGTTCTCCCTCTTTAGGGTATTGAGGTGGAACAGAGAAGGAGCCAAACACACGGCCAGATTGGTGGGTGTCATCTGGTTTTCATCCACAGCTGCAGCAACATCGCTCAGGAAGTACAAGAGAGTCTGCAGAACCTCCCTGTTCTCATCAGGCAGCAGCATAATGGCAGCCTTGATTGCCTGGAGACGCTGGTCTTTTGGAACATCTACAGAGAAAACCACAAAAAAAAAAAAAAAAAAATTAATGTAGAAGAACACATCATGCATACATCTGTGCAAAAGAATACACTATGCAGGTAGCACTGTAGGACTGATACAATGGTTTCCCTTGATAAAATGATGCCTTGAGAAATAGATATATATAGGAAAAATCCAGGGCAACGCCTTCTTAGCATGTCATAACAGATCTGAACTAGGAAAAAACAAAATGTACTCAACTGATGCTGAAATTGGCTTTGCCTATTGTACAATATGTAAGCTGTGTGTAATCACCGTGGTAGGTGTGCATCACATATATAAATCTATTAACCACTGAGTATGGGCACCCTTAGATTTGCATATGTACTAAAGGCCAGGCTTTATTAACATCACTGTCAGCTCTGGAGCCAAGATTACTTATTTTATTGATGTTTTTTGCACATCTTTGCGTGAAAGAGTTTTATTAACAATAATAACTACTTACACTGATAGATTTGTAGAAAGGTTTCAGACAGTTTGTTGGTGAGGAGGGGTTCAGGTAGATCCCTAAAATACTGCTTTAGCATGTCGGCCACATCATAGGCAGACTGTCCCTCGTATATAGACCCATCGCCATTGTTCTCAATTATCTCTCTCAGTGCCAGAATTCGAGATTTGACTCCTGATTTCCGGAACAGTCCCACCTTTAGAAAAAAAGAGCAACAGTTTAGCGCAATCTTCACACACACTTAGCAGAATAACAATGCTTTCACTAATGTCCCAAGACACATACCTGATCCAAGCACTGACTACGCAGGTAGCGCATGGCTTGTTGTATGCACTGTGGCAATGGCTGGCCAAACCTCTGTACATTAACTGTTAGCGGAACACCAAACACATTCTTGTCCTTATAGTCTGGAACTTTAACCCGTTTCATAAACTTTGGTACAGCCCTGAGTAACAAGAACAGAAGAGCAAAAGTTAGATTATACATGTTTGTTGCTATACTGAGAGCACCAGCAAAAGTATTTAAAGATATCCAGCATCACAAAATAGATATACACAAATTATTGCCAGGTCAATGAACTACTGCTTGCTGTGACTTTCTATAAAGGGAAGAAAGTTACAACCATGACACCACTATGATGGTGTGAGGAAGGGGGTTTAGGGTGCCTAGTACACACAGCCTCAAGAAATCTAACTTTCTGCTCACATGATTGGATGGTTTAAATGATTTGGGCTGAAGTAGTAAACAAATCTTCATATCTCAGGGGATTGGCAAACAAGCATGAAGAGGAACAGCCAATTGGATGTTTTCGGCTATATGCTACTGTTCCCCAGGATATAACGTCTACAAACTCCCCTTTATAAGAGTTCTGCAGTTCAAGTAAGCCTCCATTTAATGCCTTTGGGCAGCTATTAAGAGGAGAAAGGGTTTTCTGCTTTCTTAACTCCTTTAATAAAATTGCAGCATACAACCAACTACAAATCAAACACACTCCAAATGCACTGAGTAAACATTTAATTGTTCGGGATTCCGTTTAAGCCATTAATTCATATCAGAGCTTGTCAAAAGAGTTTCATCCCAGCTTGTAAGAAGAAGATACTGTTCTATTAACTGTCGCAAATAATGAAGGCTGTGCAGAAGCCAAAGAGAAAGTCAATAAATCCTGCTGTGAAAGACCCCTAATAATGTCACTTCACTCTTCTCTTCATCAACTCAAAATAGCGGGGTTAACAAAGGAGGTTTGTGCATCCAGCTCTGCTGTTAACAAAGCCTCAAAGTGAGGTCTGCCACCCAGCAGTATGCAGAGCAGCAGGAATCTGGTGTAAAGCTTTAGGGGCTGTCAGCCAGAAACATCACTTCTACAAATGAGTTCTTTGAAAAAGAAAAAGCCAATTGAAAGAAACATGACCAGTGATAAGAGTTCAGAAAAAGTCACAGTAAAACAATGCTCAATAATTACCCTTTATGCGTAGAACAATATCAAATGCATGTAACACTTTAGTGCTCAACATTTAAAAAAAAAAAAGCAGCGTGGAACCAAAGACTAGCTGAAATTTCTCTTCTTGGGTTGTCTTTTTAGTTCATACGAGAGTTACTGATAGGGATAATGCTCCCTTTGTATATGAAGTAAATACTCACAACATTACAAGTCATATTGGGAATCTTAAACATGCATGAACTCTTTGCAAATCCCCTGTATGCTGTGACAATGACCGCCTTTCTGGGAATTCAGATAATCATGACTTTGAACATTAATGCCGTGGGTTACACATATTTGTGGTGAAGAGGAAGATGGGACATTGTTACATGTTTTGTTGATGCCACTGGCGAACCCATGAGCTATTCATATGTTATCCAACACTAAAAGAATCTGTGACAATAGGCTTTATTTAGTAACAAAGCATTGCTGTGTTACAAGCCACAGCAGCCAATCAAATACTACATTAGTGTAGAAGGATTGATAAAACATGATATTTCTTGGCCTTTCAGGATATGTATATGTAAACATTTACAACACTGTTATATACTTTGTTAGCTCATCTCCAATGGTCATTTGAAGTGAGAAGTTTGGACTTCTGTTTGTTATTCTAAACTACAAAAAAAGAATTTTTATGGCTCAACGCTAACTTCTGAGATTGAGAGTTATGTTCTTGAATAGTGAATGGCAAAATGAAAGACGAGTATTCAACAGCTAGCAGAGAAAATATATTATAGGGACTGCAAGCAGGGAAAAACAAAAGGTTTACTTGAATGTCAGCCCCTGTAGCAGTTTATACTTACTTCTGGTATTTGGCACATCTGGGTATGGGGGAGTGCAACTCACTGCCCTTCCTTCTGTGATCCAGTGCTGGGTGCCCGGGTGACCAGTCACTAGCTATGTCAAATAGGGGCAGGGAGATAGTCCTCTACATTGTGAAAGCCCTGAGTAGGCAAAGCACAGGTTCACTTAAAGAAGTGCTCCCCCTGTCCTCAACATTGGTGGTTGGC
This sequence comes from Nanorana parkeri, assembly GCF_000935625.1. Lineage (NCBI taxonomy): Eukaryota > Metazoa > Chordata > Amphibia > Anura > Dicroglossidae > Nanorana > Nanorana parkeri. The sequence continues at coordinate 392,737 of NW_017307160.1, read as the reverse complement.
ATCCTACTGGATTTCCCTTATCTGATTTTCTCATGACTTTGAATGACTAAATTTCCTGCCAATTGGCCTGCCAACAAGAACATAATTGAGCTGCTCTGTCTACACAGGTATGGAAAGTGTTACACATTGTTTTATTATTGCCATCTCTCACAGATTAAAAGCAGCACATGCAAATCAAGTTAAAAATGTCAAGCCTTTGTATTAGTTATTTTTTTAAGTGAGCAATACAACTTTCAGGCTTAAGAACCTGTACCATTATGTCAAAGATGCCATTAACCTACCAGCTGAATCCATGTTTATTCGAAGGGGTGTACTTCTCCAGGAGGGCAGTTAACTTCAAAAGTGAAAACTTCTGCAGCAAATTAATCTGAGTCACCGACTGGCAGTTTATTTGCAGCGATGCAGACCTCAAGCTGGGGCGGTGTGAGCTTTGGAAGCTGTGCCATCTGAATCGATGCCTGCAGCATATAAAGACATAAGGATGTAAGCGAAGTTCACAGTTCTCAGGAAATGTGCCATGGTTATGTTAACAAGCATCAGCATACATTTTATGAATCACTAATGATTGATCACCATGGAATCATCAGTAGAACTTCCTACCTAATAAAGTCTGGAGTTCAGGTAATAGAAAAGTACACCAGAGAGCAAGCTCGAGCAAAGATTTTAAAAAGGGTGGCTGGACATGTCTCAGCATTTACTAGTAGTATGACCGATCTGGGCATCATTGTGCTTGCAGTTCATGGGTTAACTTCTAAGTGATGAGCAATCCCAGGCACCAGGACTGCTAGCTACTGTTCAAAGATTTTCCAACATTCTCTTAGGCAGGGCTGGACAAGTCCCAGGAGCCAGTAAGCCGATGCTCCCTAAAAATTACAGCTGGCACCAAACTTTTGTGGTCTTCTTGAGTTGTCGAGAGATGGCTCCTAAATAAGAAAAACCCTGCTGGTGCCTGGATAGGGCAGACTGCCTCCTGAATTCCATATTAATTTGGCCACCCCTGCTCTAAGGCAGACCTGCTGCTGTTCTCCATTTAAGAAAAAAAGGGAAAAAAAAAAAAATTCTGTGCAGTACATTGGCTTAAACAAAGAAAATGCATCACACCCCAGTGGAGCGTGATTTCAGAGATTCCCACAGGCTTCAGCTTAAACATTAGTTTGAAGAGCAGAGTGCACAGCTAATACTTAAAGGGTTTTCAGCAAGCACTGAACAGATTTCTTGAAGCCCTTAAAGCACTCTTCATCACCAGTCTGTGAGGAATTACCATAATGGGACCGCTGGCTGTCACTTTAAAATAGCTGTTACGAGACATAACAGCACTGCTTAAAGATTGCTGAAACCAACTTACAGCTTGTTAAAAGCAACAGCTAGTGCTCCCACAGAGTTCTTTGTTTTTAGGCTTCACAGGTTTTAAAGGGTCTCCTTCATGAGAGGGTTTGTATGCTGCCATTGCTAAACTCCTCTTTGAGAATGTTAGTTCCCTGGCTACCATGCTCATGCTTTGGCTTCAATGTAATCTTAGCCATTGACCTGGAACAGGTATAGGGATAAGGAATTCTGAAACACATTTACTGCATGCTTGTTCCTGGTCTGTTACTTAGAAGTACTCAAGTTTGTCAGCCAAGCAACTAGCATTTTCTCTGAAGGTAACATGAAGGTCTGGTTTACACTAGTACATTGCAGTAATGCAAACATTATCGTGTGTTGCATTAAGGCATTGCACCGATTTTATGGGGCTACCAAAGCAACACAATACATGGTACTGTGCCTCCGGCACTGCCGTAAAGTAGAATCGTATTGTAAGTTATCCAAAAGACCTGCCATAATTGACCTACAGGACAAAGGCATCATGGAAAATGCTGAATACAGAGCATACGAAATAAGAGATGTGCCCATAGTGGCAAAACAAAAAGCTCTGTATCCCCCCCCCCCCAATATACAGATAGAAAGGCTGGTAATTTCACGAACATGGCCTGGCAGAATTTATATCCTGTAGTGTGTTGGCTAGATTCTAAAATGCCGCACTTCTGTCACTGAGAATTTTGGCTGATTGATAGACCAAATCCATGGAGTATATGAGCACCGACAAACATTGGTAGACACCCAGTTAGCCCACCCACCTCACTGCTCCATAGGCATAAACATACTCGTTCTTCTGGTGATCTAGATGAGCATGTTTATGCAAATATAGGACTAAAAGAAAAACAAAACTTCTAGTGGTGGATGTTGTCTGCACATTCCAGTTCAATTTTTTTATTTTTTTTTATTTTTTGGGACAGCTAAAGATATACTTGGCAAAGCAATTTGTTCATCGTCAAGGAGGTTCCACTTTGTTCTTCCTAGCGGCACACTATCAATTCCTGTTCTGCAAACAGGAAGTAAAGTGAGCAAGGTCATGATGCTTTCCTGACAGATAACCCTGGTTTCACATATTTCACACGAGAATTATAAACAGTTCCACTTTTATCAACATATGTATGTTACAATTAGCCCTATAGGAAACAGCTGCTTTTAGTCTGGTTAGCTCTTCATATATTCTAAACATCATTTAAGACTAATGTTGCCCATGTGCAGGTAGCTTTCTTCTATGGAAAATTGTCAATTATATCTGTTGATGTATCACCATATAAAGCTGGCAATGTATAGGCTCCAACTCAAATGTGTTTTCTCCTTCTGCTTTACTGGACAGAATACTTTTCAGATCTAATTTCTACAGCCAAGTACATGAACAGTAAAAGGCCCTTCTCACCCTGAACACTGTATGAACAATATTAGTAGATTACTGCTGTAGAGCAGTTTAAAGTCTGAAGATTTCTTAGAAAGGAAAGCCTTTTTTGGTTTTGAAATGCTCATTTGTTACCCATTCATGTTACAGTATCTCAAGAGAAAGTCCTTATGCGAGCTGCATTAAGTTGACTTTTTTTTTTACCAGTGTGACTGATCTGGGAAGCAATATCTAAAGGCACCAGGCTATGGAGGAATGAAGAACTTGAATTCATACTGAACAAAGTTCTACATTTCGAGGATAACAAGTTCATGTTCCATGGAAAACAAATACTATGCTTTTTCTGTGCAAACTTTGTTTGAAATGGGGTGTTGATTTGGGGGAAAGTTGCAAAGGCCTTTAGCTCCTAGTTAGCTTTGCCAGAATGATATAAATCACCAAAACTGGTCTCCTTCCCTGTACCAGGGTTGAGGCCAGTTGTAAGGAGAAAAAGAATCACAGTTCAAGCTTCAACAGCAGCAAACTATGCCAAACCACAAATCTATGTGTTGAGACAGGATGGGACATCACACTCAGGAATCCTAGCTTGTGCTTGGTTTGAAAGCTTGAGTTTTACATGTTTCGCTCCACCCACAGAGCTTGACCCAAGAGTCCACATATGGTAGCAGAACAGGTTGACTGAACGATCATAGGAGGGGTAGACACTTGTTAAAACAAGTCCAATGTAATTTCCTGTCACAGCACTTCTGGCTAGTCACAATCATGCATTATGTTAAAAAGGTAAGCAGCCCTAAAATACTTACAGCTGATCTTCAGGTAGATAGAGGAAAAACAACTGAAGCAGCTCTGGATTCATTAATACAGTATTAAATTTAAATACAAGCAATGTAAAAACTAGAATTTGATTTGTATTAATCCTCCTGCGACCTATGTGCAGCAGAGCTCAGACTGAGGGAGAAGCAGCACAAGGGGATAAACAGATATTGAAGAAGCATGCTGATGAAAGGACAAATGAGAGTGACAGGGACTGCTTCTCCTTTCACTGTCCAGTCACAGGCTGAGGGTGGGGAGGAGTCCTGTAATTGTTTCACACAACTGTAGCAGATAATTTTTAGGTCTCTTCCTCTGCCCGACAGATAATCTCAGAACTGGATGTAGAGAAATAAATAAATTTGGCAGATAAAACAGACCCTTTATACTTATTTCATATGTGTATTTTGTGGTTTACCTGGAGTTCAGCTTCAAAGTAGCTTAATACAATGAATCAACACATAGAAATATTCAGATTAGCAGCCAGCTACTACTGATATGAGTATATGAAAAACACCCACCTGTTGGATCGGGTCAAGGATGCCCCCACTCCAGAATCTCTCCTTCCTTGGATTACGGTCGTTTCCTCACATTCATTCAGCGAGTTCCCAGTGCTGTCTAAATCACTAAGCACACTGCAGTCATTATCAATGTCTAAATGTATCTGCTTTGGAGAAGAAGGACAAGGAGACACGGAGTCTAGAGCAGAATCGGAATCCCCCTCATCATAAAATTTCTCTGTCCACTGGTTGACTATTCTTTGCATTCCTTTCACATGATATAAGATGTCATCCAGTTCTGGGAAAATATCCTCATTTTCCAGATCAGCCAGGTCACTGGAGTACAAAAAAGTGCCTGGGACATTGTCATAGATACTCAAGCGGTTTCCTTCAGAACAACAAGAATTGCGCCTCCTGCTGCTGAAAGAACTTTTGCAGCTGTTGACACTGCTGACACTGTTTTCCCTTGTGAAGTCATGTCCATGAAAACTGCCATTTCTCCAATTCACAGAAGAACTGCTGTCTGTAGGAGACAAATTTCCATTAGAAAGTGCTTTGGGAAAGGTTCCAGGCTTGTGGTCATCAGGAATAAAAAATACATCCTCACCAAAACTCCTCTGGTTCTTAAAGTTTTGCTCCAGAACATCACTGAAGGTTGATTGGTTGAAGGGATCAAAGCCTTCTAGGTACATTCCAACTCTCTTGTGGCATGCACTTAAGCTTCGTGTTCTTGTAACGGGACTAGGGGTGCTGACTGCACTGCTGGTCTCAGACTGACTACTACTACTGCTAGTCTGTGTCGAATTCGATATACTCCTCTTACGGACTTTTGGGGCATTTATATGGTTTCCATTCAGAGAAGAAATTTCCACACAGTTGAGTTGCTTTAGCTTATCGTCATCAACTCCTTCTTGTAAGATAGGTTCACTTATTGTTATACCAGTTTTAGACTGAGATTTCTTTTTGCTGTGAGATGTTTTGATTTTCAGACTTTCCATCCTCTTTAGAAGGCTCTTTGTTCTAGACCTTGAGTTCTTTTCGTTTGCTTTGATGTTGAAATTAAAACTGGAAAGTTCTTTCGGTGATGGAAGGCTACCAAATGAGTCATCATTGGCAAAAAAGTTTCCAGATGAACATACACTGACAACTGAGTTTGTTCTTGTGGTGCCTGCCTCACTGGGAACATGTGCTCTTTGGCTGTCACTACTAGTACTGTGAATGGAAGAAACTTCTTGGTGTTCACTAAGGTCTGTAAGAATGCTGTCCTGGCTTGCTGCATTTGCTAGCTGGTGCGATTCTCCAAGCAATGCTTTATGTCCCTGAAACAGATCAAGTTCCTCCAGTCTCGACCACCTCTTGCTGTCCCTCTGGAATGTCCATTTACCACTGATTGCGCAAGGCTCATCCTCATCTGAATCTTCACTCTGTGTAGTGAGCAGGAAGAAAAAAATAAAAATAAATGAATACTGGAAAAGAGTGATGTCCATAGTAAACAGATGTTCTATAACCTTTCCTCTGAACTGAATGGCGGCCATTTTTGTTTGAACTGTAAGACAATTTGCTCTGTTTAAGCCTAAAATGTTGGAATGACTGAATTGGGTATTTTGTGTACTGACTAGATAGACGGAGTGCAAGGAATTATTGTATGGTGTCCTGCCCTGACCATGTGTACTTTTTCTGTGCTAGTTACAAATGTATCTGATTTTGATCTGTACAATAACTACCCCCACCACTGACACCCATTAACAACCAATGCTAGAGGCTACATTAAACAAGCAGGTTCGGACATCTGTGGAAAAACATTCATAAAAACAGAAAAGAGCAATGAACTGGCTGGCCCACCTGACCATGTTGGACAGTTCCAGGATTAAAATATTTGTCCCTGGAAATGTTCCTAGTTTTTATATTTTACAATCCAATTAATCTTTTTCTGCATATTAGATTTAAATATTTTAATGTGTTAAACTCCAGGTATCTTGAATGCAATGCAAATTGAACAGAAACCTATAAAGTGCTAAGGAGTGAAACATCCACATACTGGCTGTACACATTTGTCCCTAAAACAATTAACTATTAAACCATGCACAGTTAGGGGCTAGTTATTCTAAATTAAGAGCCAGGGAAAAAGGTATGATCTCATTATCTTAAAAGTGTATCTAAAGCCCAAACTGTCCCCTCTAGTAAAATTCACTCTATTGGTCCTGGTGGCTACGGTTAACAGGACGAAAATAAAATACCAAATTATAATCTGCCACCATAACTGGAATAGAGGGAACATCTTCCAATGGTAACACTAAATGGCCACAGGGTTTTTAACAATTTCCTAGTGTATCCAAAAAAAAAAAAAAATGGCTTCAGATATATCTAAAGTATAATTACTAGGACCTCCCACTTTATACATTTTAGACAGGCCTCAAATACTTGTTGAGGTGGGAGACTATGGTCTTTAAACAATCTATGTTCTAAAATAATTTTTCTTTTAGCATCATAAATTAAATTCCTGTGCAAAGCTAGTCAATGGAAATAACCAGGAAAGAATTTGTATACATATTCCAGTTTTGCCTTTTAAACCTAACAGGCCACCTTTCATAGCTTATAAATGCCATTTGAGGGTCCATTATCCTGCTGTGCTTCCACTGGTGTACTTTCCCCAAACCCCTCCTTCACCGCCTCAATTAAAAACATCTCACCTACAGAGGGTTCATTAAGATTCTTTTAAAATCAGAAGGTGATTTCAAACGTGGCAAGTCATTTCATTTGCATTTCAATCTAAAATGGATTATCACTTGTAAAGGGAACCACCAATTAACTACCTGACCGTAATATGGAGAGGTTACATTCTTCATTTACCATCAATGGTTTTAAGTCTTCGTGTAAAACTTACCCTTTTTCTGTTTGGACTGATTTCAAGTTTCATTACTGCACACTTGTTAAGAGTGTTTAGCCGCCTGCAAAATAATAATAAAAAAAAAATATATATAAAAATAATAGTTACCTGACTAAAATAAAATTAAAAGTAACAAGACCTGATGGCCGGTAAGGTTATGCTAAGAGGGTTTTTTGGTTAGAATACAATTGTAGTCTTTTATAAAACAAAGTATTTACATGCCATTTCATAGAGGATGGCTATTTATTCCCATGTGCACGCTCTAATTCTTGAGCATGTAGCAGGAAATAAAGGTTTTCTTATATACGTTAGTGATGTGCTAGAAGCTAAAACGTATTCTAATCTGTCCATGGCAAGAAAAACATTTACTTAAATAATACCTGTGAAGAACACACACATTGGCAGGCAACTACATTTTTATTGTTTTTCCTACAGAATTTAAATTATAGAATTAGTACACCCGAAAAAAAGTCAGTTTCCAAACACACACTCCTACATATTAGCTAAAAAAAACTACTTAAAATAAGCGCCAGATTTTAGTATTTAGCTAGGAGGCAACTGGCAACACAAATCCCCTTTAAGAATATGCTTTATAAAAAAAAAAAAACCTGAATAATTGCCAAAATAAGCAGCCCAATGTTTAAGGAAATCTTTCTCTATTTACAGATAAAATATGCTGGACTAGCAAAAATCTTAATATCATCTTTGTATGAGAAGTCAAACAGGCATCGGCCTAAATTCTTTACTTTGAATACACACTACACTGCCTTAGTGTACAGTACTCTTTACACTCATTAACTTCTCATATTTTGCTATCAAGTTCAGAGCTACACTTGTACTGGATTTGTATGTCTATCTGGCCAAGTGAGTAACTCCCAGCTGCATTCACTTCGAGATCAAGTTGCAAAAAATAAAAATCACAAGCTTGTTTTGTGTTCAACATTTTTACTACTTATACTTCCAAGAAATCATCCATGATGTTTCTCCCTACAGAACACCACATACATATTAGTGGTCAGTAAGTGAGTAAGACTGTTGCTTTTATGCTAGCACAAAGGTCTTTGCAGTACAAAACTGAGAACAAAGGTTTATGCTTTCAAGTGGGTGAAACATTATGAGGGCATCCAAAGTAGAGTTGGACAACCCTAAGACAACAGGTTTCCAACAGGACTACGGGTACATCGATTACTAACTACTTGTTCAACATCTATGATTTATGGTAAGCACACGATTCAATACGATTGCATAACTCGGTTTATATATTCCAATTACATTCATAAAATATAAAATGGTGACAAGTCAGCTCCTCCATAAATACAGTACGGTGAGTGAGTTTTGTCATTCTAGAGCAGGCAGTGGATTAATAACAGAATCACCAGGAAGGGGGAAAAAAAAAGAAAAGTGAAAACTAACGCAACCACCAAACCTAAAAAGCAGGCAAGCTGCAATAGATTACATTTTTGTTCTTGGGTTAGATACACTTTAATAAATACAGAGCTGTATTATTGTGCGTCTTCTATATTTGCCTAGAGATCAACCTTTACAAAATTATTTCTCTACGAGGCAGGAAATTTACTATCAGCTCTGCTACTGCAAAAAAAAAAAAAAATGTACACGTGTCCTTTAGATATAGTTTAAAATGGCACACACTTAATCTACAAACATGTTTATTTATCACATGGGAAAAATTCTTTCATTTTGTATAGAGAAAATGTTAGTCCCAAGACTTCAGTCTCTAGGATACATAGGGTACTCACAAAAAGCACAAACTGCCCTTTCTTCCACATTTAAACATTCAAATGCTAAATCCTAAGCAAACACGTTGTGTGGTTGATTCATGTTTTTTCCCCAGCCAAATATATACAAACTATTTCAAAAATGCATTTGGTATGCACAGCAGAAAAAAAGGTCCTTTAATACTTTTTAGAAGTCTTTAAGTAAGCTCTGAAATAGAACATGGATAATTTGCTTGGCACTACACCGAAGTTAGCTCCATTTATTCCCTTGCTCATTCCAGATCTTGTATTCAATGAGTGGAAGACAGGATGACCAGTTAGTGCTGACCTATAACCATCTGATAACCTGGTCAGTGCTGTAAAAGTTAATGAGTTCTAGCAATAAGCTTTCTTTTGCTTTAGGGGAGAGCTGCACGTGACATACTTGTTAAGATGGCTTTTATTCTCTAATGGAGACGTTGTATTTAGATAAGCTGATTTTCATCCAAGTTGAGCTGGTCAAACACAACCCCTCTGATCTAAACTCAGAAGGTCTGGCATTTATGGCAACTCATATTAACAACACTGCAAAATGTAGATAAGTAGTCAGAACACTGGTTGTTTAAAAGTAGTATGTCTCCTGTTATTCCTTCTAGAACATAGAAGTAGAACTTAATTTTATTTCTACTTAGTCGTGGAAACTAGACCTAGGGCCTAACCTAAAGTGAACCTACAGTATGAGAATATGTACGATTTGCCATTGACAAATTGTTTTAAATGCGCAGACTCTTGCACTGCGATTCTGCTACTGACCAGATTCTGGTAATATGGAACAATCATGAAGTCAATTAAATCTAAAACGTTTGGACTCCCATCCTGCATACTTGCTATAGATCAGTGGTTCTTTAGGTAGTAAAGTCACAATAAAGAAGACATCCCCAGGGCCTGCATCTGTATTTCTATTTGCAGGTCTACTTCAAAACGGTTGCCAGCCGTTTCCACTGGGTTGGCTGATGAATGGATGCAGAGAAGCTTCTACATGCAAGTTATCCTGATTCACGGTTATAAAAGGTCACCTGAGCCAAGCATATGCTGCCTACTGGCTCCACCTCGTTGAGAAACCTGCACTAGGTGAGCAAGAAATAATTGGCTGCCACAAAAGCAAGTTGCTGTGGCTATAGTTCCACTGAAAATGGGCAAAATGCTGTGATCCATTGCAACCAACAATTCACCCTTCATTGTTTCGACTACAACAGTGGACATACTAATTGTTACTTTATGGTACTATGCATTGTTCATCACTGTTCATTTGACTGCTTCAAGAAAAATAAGCACTATTTTCACACTACCTGCCAAGATTTTGAAAGGAAATATTTAGGGCACAGGGTAATTAAGTTTGGCTCATTATGGAGAGGTAGTTTCTTTCCACATAAAAAATTAAGACAATTCCCCTTAATTTATCATTCTTCTTTAAAAAAGGCATAGCTTACAATCCATAAAAGGCATTAAAGTAAAAACCATATCTGTTTTTAACCATCCCACAGCTGTACAAGGTAACAGGAATGCAACAATGTATGATGTTTGAACAACTAGAATTATCTAGTCCCATCCAGCTGCACACAATTCGCTTCCACAACCTGCACGATAACTTTGATGTGCAGTAGAGAATCTTCAGTCTTGCTGATAAGGCCATCTAATCTCTGAAAGACTTTTATATTAATGTGTCTACACAACGAAACTGCACAGTCGGCTGAAAAAGATACGGCCCAGTCTGTTTCCAGGAAGATAAAATTTTACTGTCGTAAGTGTAACTGAATAGTTCTGGAAATCCAAGTTAAAATCTGTCTGATACGCCTGGTATCAGTTACAAGAAAAACCATGTCTGCCCAGATTACATTTCTGATGTGTCACATTTTATGGGTACCAAAGAACAAAACATGGGAAGTATGTTTTCTTTGTGTGACCTTATGTATTGTCTGGGCAGAACCAAAGAAATGTGAGACTCTCCTGCACATCAGTTCATAACTTTGTTTTAAAGGCAAAAGGGAGGAGAAATTGAGTTAGAACTCGCACAGTTGTTTAATAAATACAGAGATCTCAAGGAGAGGTGGGGTACCAATAAAGATTGTGGAACAACCTTCAGTCTCCAACTATAAAACTAGCTAAATCATAAGATGACCTCCTGCTTTCCAGCTCCCTCGTCAACTCCTCCCATGCTCACCTCCAGGACTTCACTAGAGTCTCTCCCATCCTCTAACTCTTTACCCCAACCTGTCCATCTATCCCCTACTCTGACTGCCTTTGGGCGATCCCTAAAGACTCATCTCTTCAGGGAAGCCTATCCCACCTCAAACTAACCACTGAACCATCACATTCTCAAAAAGTCCATCCCCACACAGCTACCTCCTCATGTACCACTTGCCCCTACCTTTTAGATTGTAAGCCCTCACGGGCAGGGCCCTCCTTACCATCTTGTTTGAATTATATTGTAATGTCTTCCTTATATTTATATTGTAATGCCTTCCTTATATTGTGGCTATATAAACCCTTTTTATTATTATTATACATATTAAGGTTCCCCAAGATACACAACCAGTGCCATACTACTTCCTTACACAAACTGCAGTGAGTGATGGGCCAAGCAATCACCTGCGTCTTAGACCTGAACTCTGGGATAAAAAAAAAAAAAGGTTTTCAAAACAGCACAAATTGGCTCTAATAAGTACACTAGGTGCGGATCACGGTTGGTCATATCTTGATTGATGCACAAAAAGCCTTGTATTGTTTTCACAGGATGCAAGGTGTATAGTGCCTAGAGTGGGCAGAGGAGGGGCAGGCATATGATTGAATCTCCCCCCTCTATACACAGAATGCCTTTCACCAAACATGGATGGATAGCATGTGATCCACTGCATTTCTTAATATTCAAATTTTTAGGCAAGGAAAAAGTGAGAACAGCAGAAAATATTATAGACCATTTACATAAGGTTAAGAAAACTGTCTAATTAGTTGCATTGGGCTGCCAGATTGTTGAGATATAGAGTAGGAAGTTTGTATCTTCCAAAAGTTGCATGCAGTGAGGTCTACTTAAAGGGTAGATGATACAAAATCTGAGCAAAAGGAATAAAGCTCAAACTAGCTTTAAAATATTAAAACATAAAAAAAAACATTTATGGAATGGTTTGTAGTTTTTTTAAAATGTAGCTAGTAGGGAACCAAGGGATTAGGTGAAGCCAAAGGCACCATTACAGGCAGCACTGTAATCAAAAACAAAAGCCTGCAAAGGGATTTCAGCTAATGAATGTAATTTATGACAGAAGAACTAAAACCAAAACACAGATACTTCTTTATGCCTTCTTGTGACAAGGGTCAGCGGTTTTCAATATGGAACACCTTAGGTCCTGCTCAGGCATTCTTGGAAAGTTTGCACACAGATCATCTTAAGACACATGACTGGCTACTCCTTTATAGCCATAAGGCAATGAAACTATTCTGCTCAGTAAACGTATGGCTGAAAAGCTGTGAAGACTTTTAACATTCTTTCCCTGTGGGGATTGTTGGTTTCTACAAATACACATGAAATTAGCCTTTTGCTATAATGCAGGCAGCGTGTTAATAACATCAGTTAGGGTTAGTCCAGTTTAATACTTAGCCAAACAACAGCTGTAATGATAAGATGGACAAGCCCAACGCATTTCCAATAAACTCCTCTGTAAGATGCCGTGTTATGTATAGTTAACAAATAACAGACCATAAAAGGCAGCAAATAAACTGAAATTGCCAGTGTTAAATTTTAGTTTGTTTATGCTTGGAGAGTAATTTACAAGGTATTTAGAGAAGTTGAACTTCGCTAATGAGTGCCACCACTTTTTGCTTTCAGCCCACAATACAGGTTAATGTTGGAGCAATTTACTACTTTTACTTGTAAGGATTATTAAGTGGTGTTAAAAATATTGGGTCAGTCCATCTAGTCAATTAAGTCAAGAACCAACTGAAAAAAAAACTTAGAATAATACAGATAAAACAGTAAATTGGCTTTAATTAAAGTAATTTTGTCCCCTCATTTTTTTCATTCACTCAATAACTCCCTTAGTACTAACCTGCATAAGGCTTCAATCGCATCTCTATCCAGGAAATCATGGTCCCTCTTCACAGCAGAAATGTCGATAGGAAACAGAAGATCTGGATGAGGGAAAGATATACAAAAAAAATAAAATATCTTAAAAGACTAATCTTGCCCCTCAGATAATAAAGTTAAATAAATGGAACTAAATATTATTTTCCTTAAAATGGATCTTGCAGTAAACTGCAATACCCATTCAAATTGTCCGGTTATCCTCTCCCCCTCTGCACAAGAACATTACTGTCCTTCTGGAGAGATTCCTGGGGAATGTAGAGAAGACAAAATCTCTGGAAAAGACACTCCAGTCCACTGCAAAAGTGTCTTCTCACAGAATTTTGGCTGCTCTGTATTCCCCATAATCTAACCAGGAGTGTGACATCATGCCTAGGCGACGAAAGCAGAAAATGGGTGTGAGCCAAGTATAAACCATAACTTGTTTTCCTTCACAAGGGTCATTTGGAAAGGGGGAGAGGGCCAGGCTGTGTAAGGGGGACCTTGCATTTTACAGCAAGGATTCCATTGAAGTAATTCTAAAAACTCTAAATGGGTGACATTTCGTTTGCTAAAGCACTGTGTATCAAACGATTGCCAAGTTTTCTCTTTTTAATAGAATACCATTTTCACTATTTGTGCTGCTGCTTTCCTCCTGCCTCTTCTAGCCACTTTCTGTCTACATGCATTCACCTAAATACACCATTGCTCCGGACTTGATTCCTGAGAGTGAGAACAGTAGACCATGCCTGCACTATATGTCTGCATAGCCATTTGCAATCTCCAACAAGGGCACACGTGAATAATGACTCTCCGTTCTGACAGCCCAGTACATTTTTTTCCCTCCCAAGTTGTTGGCATATTCTAAGTGACCCGCTCAATGCTTCTATAAGTGAGAAAAGGGAAGGAATGTGTTAACCTCTTATATACTAACTCTGTGAGTTGAAAGTGGCAGGTTCAGGCGATACAAATGACAGGTAAATATCTGATCAGCTGTTGTTTTTAGGGGGACATCTGCCAATCAAGTATGGAAACTTTCATATACATGTTTTTTTTTTAAATAGTAGCAGCTTTATATGATCTGTCAATTAATTACTCTGAAATTAACATTGACTTAATTTTCAAAGCTTAAAAATAAATATAAAATAAAATACTGAATAGATAGGTATGTCTACGGCTGCAGGGGAAAAAAATATTTAAAGCAGAGATGTATGCCATCAGTAAAAGGGAACTTTCATTGAAGGCCTTTATAATGCCAGAAAGGGTTAAAGGAACCAGATGCTTCCTGGACAAAAACTATGAAAGAGAAAAGGAGTAGGAAAAAAACTCCAAGATAAATGATGGCTGGTGCCATCTCAAATACCACTGATGAAGCATAACTTCACAACGATGGCGCCTCTACATGCAGCCTTGATAAAACTCACATGGGACACGGTGGAAAGGTCAGAGAAGCTGGGCAAAGCAAAGATAAAAGCCAAGAGACAGGGAACAAGCCAGCTGAATTTAAACCATCTGCAAAGGATCAAAGCTTATGATGTTATATATCCTACTTGAAGATAAAATATTTGCTCAGTGCATCCACATGTTTGTAGTATGTTGCAAAACAAAACAATCAGTAATCAATTATTTACCACACAAGTGGGACTAGCTTAGAAAAATCCTAGTGCAGAGAGAAGACAACAGGGCTCCAGATGTTACTAAACTACAACCTTTTACTGTTAGTGGTGCAGAACTGTGGAAGATTTAAGTCCTCTAGGTGAAGAGAACTACCTAGCAAAGGGGTGCCCACAATTTTTCGTCTGGAGATCTACTTTTCAAATGACGGGCTGATTGAGATCTACCATTGAAAAAACACCTTTATTTAGAAAACAAGCACATCAAAATAGTTACTGGGACTAGTGCCTCTCTCCCTCTCTGGGCCGGTTTATAACACAAAGTCTGCATTCCGCCTTTGGAACACAAGCCTGTCGGCTCCCTGCGTTCAGAGGCGGGGCAGTGCATTGAAGTCAATGGCACCGCAGCCACGCTCACCGCCCACAGTGCGATCGCCTGCACCTGAAACGCAGACACATTAGTGTTTGCTTTGTGATCGACTGGTAGATCGCGATCGACCTAATGGGTACCCCTGACCTAGCACATGGGCAAAATGCAGGAGGAATTTGATAAAATGGCCAGGCATGAAAAAGTCTGGATAATCTACTGGTCGACCTTACTTTTCCAGCAAAGTTCTAATAAACAACCACATATGCATGATTATATTGTATAAAGTAGGGATGCAACGGTGCCGATACCGAGTATTTGGGCGAGTACTCGTCCAAATGCTCAGATACCTTCCCTGATACTGGAACTTCCAGTCAGAGGAAGATTTCCTCTGACCATCAGTGCCATAGCGGAACATGGATCCGACTTTCTGGGCAATCAGGAAGGCAGGTGGTGTGTAATGACCAGCCTCCGGCTTCCTGGCCAATCAGCATCGAGCTGGCCGAACAGCAAGCACCTTGCTGATTGGCTGGGAAGTCGCCTTACCGGCCTATCAGCATGTAGCCGGTTTCCCGGCCAATCAGGAAGCCGGGTCATTACTCGCCGTCCGGCTTCCCAATTGGCCGGGAACCTGGCTTGATGTTGATTGGCTGGGAAGCCGGTTTCCCAGCCAATCAGGAAGCCGGGCGGCATGTTATCAGCTCCATGCCAGTGGAAGCACGAGTATCAGTACACGGTATCGGCAACTAACAAGTACCGAAAGCAAATCATCAGTATCGGTGCATCCCTAGTATGAAATAATGTTTCCAGCAACTGCATAACACCTCAATGGCAATGAGTCTACCAAGTATTAGAACATGACTACAGCTTAGAGCCATCATTTTAATTTAGGATAATATCAATGTCACTTCTTTCCTCTTTTTCCTAGAAATTCTGATGCACCAAACAAAAGAGCATCATCCTCTGCAACTAATTTATGAAACACTATTTGAAGATTATAGGGAAAAAATAATCCCTACAAAGAGGATGGTTTAGAAGTTTGGCATTAACGGAATGAAGAACCCACCAATAATGGTTTTAGTGCATCTTAGGAAATAGAATATCGATATTTCATGTGACTGAGTAAAATAATGAATTCCTTTAAAAGGTCATGAGACAGTTATTGAAACCAGAAACAGTAAAATATTTGAACTTTGTCTTTCTATTGAGGAAGATAAACTATGACATTTAGACTTGAGGTGCACCTGCACCTGCTCTGTAAGCTGATTGGTGGGGGTTATCAACAGGTTTACAAGAAAAACAACAAATGCAAATTTCTTTAAATGTGATGATATGCACCATTAGTATAAAGAGCAAACCGACGGGACAGGGGCACTGTGTCGCACAAGCAGATACAATTTACTACATATGAGTTTCACTTGTGTAGAAATTCTCGAAATTGAAATGATCTGGTTGCAATAAACAATTCTTTCATTCCTCCACCCATCCATATCTTATACACATCAGACCCACATGGGCAACAAAATAACAGGATTAACAAAAAAAAAAAAGAAGTGAAGGAATGGCTCATTGCAGTTAATGAGTATTTTGTTGTTTTCTGGTGCAGCTAGAATTTAATTTGCCTGGTAGTAATTTTAAATATAAAAGAATGCATAGAATTGCTTCCTCGCTCCATGATTACTATGATATTTCAAGTAGGCTAGTTCTAGTGATTTAAAATGATAGCTCATTTGGCAAGTATTCCCATATGGATACACAACACTATTTATATAATGTTGGAATTTTGAAGTTACTGTAAAAGTAATTTCAGTAATTTAGTTCCATCCGGGTTTACCAACCATACCATATGTTTCCTCCTTTTTATGTGATGTTTGGGTATTCTATATTCACACTTCCTCTTATTGATGGTAAAACAGTGTTTGCTGTGGAATGAATTTTAAGCGATATACTTGGCAGTAACTAAACTTTAAACAGCTGGTAAAAGCATTTGTCAAGCTCTGGAAAAGCATAACAGATACCGATGGGTTGGTATGGACAGCGTGGAAAGGGGCAGCAAAAAAAGTGGGTCTGTATTAGGAAGGAGTTAGGAATGCTGGCCTGTTACCTTAGGTCTGGCTTTAGCAGTGAGCACGGCTATATTCCTCTGCCAATAAAACTTTAAATAGAGTCAGATGGCATACATCATAATGTATATTAGGGCTTATGAAGACAGGCCTTACTTTCAGCGTCTGGCATGCATTTGAAGCCCATGCCAAACACAAGTCTGCAGATTTGTATAGCATGGATAAATTCTGAGGATGTGTTTGACTTGCTTTGCATTGCATTATGCAGCAGGTCCAATTGAGAGCTTCCACTGCAGACAAAGCAGGTCCAATGCAGCCATTTTTGCATTTTGCAAGCAAAAGCTTGCATTTGAATGCAAAAGGCAGTATTCATCAACAATGCCTTTTTACATGAGCCCTAATGATTATTCATAAAAGTTATG
Source organism: Nanorana parkeri (assembly GCF_000935625.1). Taxonomy (NCBI): domain Eukaryota; kingdom Metazoa; phylum Chordata; class Amphibia; order Anura; family Dicroglossidae; genus Nanorana; species Nanorana parkeri. The sequence goes on along the minus strand of NW_017307160.1, from coordinate 375,524 downwards.
CAAAGAGCAGTATCTTGCAACCAACACTTTGCAAATCACTTTTTTTTTTCCAGGGCAAGTATATACGGCCACCTAAAGTAACTCTTGCCAAGAACAAAAAAGTGCATATACTTGCAGCAGATCTCACTTATACTATGGCGGAATGCCTGACTGTTACGAACAGGCATAGCTCCCAGTGGTAGTAGTGGTGGGAGGGAGCAGCTCAGCACCTGGACTTAACAGAGGGCAATGAGAGAGGTTGCAGGAATGTGCAGGAACCTCGAATAGCTCCCTGAATGATGGACCCTCTTTAAGTAGTGTGAGATCTACCTTTAACAAGTTACGCTTACCAGTTTTGCAAAACAGCCAAGTGCATTTATACAGGAGTGCCATTAGTAGGGTTCAACAGATCCAGTAAACCACATAGGAAGCTCAAGCTGAAACAAGTACTGCCTGCTGTTGGAGGGTTCATATAGACTTTTAAATAGCCCACTGAGACTTCCGGTTCCGGCGCCAGATGAACTAGCGGTGTTCGCCGGAGCTCCGACCCCGCCACATCCTTCGCTCGCAAATCTGCCCCGAATCCACCCGTGAACGGGTCACCTGAGTGCCTCTCAGCTGTCTTGCCATCATGGACAGGTTTGTGGCGCGTTCACAGCCGGTCCGCCGCTCGCTCTCTTCTCCGTCGGCTCCAGCCGACATGCCGTCTGACATGGCGGCTGCGGATGATGCCGACACCATAGCAGATGCTACGGAGCTGGGTGAGCTGGACATAACGCCTCCCCCGCCCCACATTGACTATCAGCAGCTAGCAGCCATGGTAGCCACGCATCTGAGGGCAGAGATGGGGACCATCATCGCTGACTCCCTGAAAATTCACATGGGACCCCTCACAGCAGCCATAGAAGCTCAGACCACCAGGCTGCAGGCCTTAGAAACCCGCATCAGTGATTTAGAAGACCATGCATCCAGGTCTGATAGATCATTAACTGAGGATCAGAAAGCAATTCAATACTTGCAAGACAAGGTAGATGACCTTGAAAACAGGTCCCGCAGAAACAATCTCAGAATTATTGGGATCCCTGAATCAATTAAGCCTATAGATCTGCAGCACTTCTGCTCCTCCATTATTCCCCAAGCCATGGGTGTCACATCTCACTGTGCGGTGGAAAGGGCCCACAGAATGGGTCCCCTCAAAGATACGGATAGACCCAGGCCAGTCATTGTCCGATACTTGGACTACTCAGACAAACACCGTCTTCTACAAGCTTACAGAATGCAGCGTCAGCTGATTGCGGGGGGTCACAAATTACTACTTTTCGCTGACTATTCGGCCGAATTGTCTAAATTACGTCGCTCCTTTCATGAAGTGTGTCAGACCCTCGTGCACAGAAGGATCAAATTTGTCCTGGCTTATCCAGCTATTCTTCGCCTGACAGATCCGGACGGCAACCAAACACGCTTCACCACTGCTGCCCAGGCCAAGGCGTACATAGACAGAAATCTGTCTGACTCCCAAGGGCATTCTAACTCCCCTCTTAAGAGTCCGCCACGCAAAAAGAAGGCCTGAACAACTAATGGGCACATGCTCCTGATGAATCCGCCATGGGCCTACGAATCAGGCAGTTACCTGGCTGATGCAACCCACAAAAGTGATTTGGACTTCTTTGGTCCCCTCAATAGAGAAATAATATGGTGATGGCATATATTCACACAGTTACAATATAATGTTGTTATGGTTTATCTTAAACTTCGCTTAATGTGCTTTGATCTATAATTGATATAAGTACAGTCTGCGTACTGGTACCTGACTCGAGTTATCTGCTGATGAATGCACTTGTTTATGTTGTACTAATCGCTACTTAATAATAAAAATTGACATGCTTAAAAAAAAAAATAGCCCACTGAATAAACATGTGTGCCTTTATTACCAGTTTTGTAAAGTGCTGCGCATCCCATGACTCCCAGCATAAAAAACTTCCTGCTATCTATTTGATAAAAAGGTAACTTCAGAATATTTTAAATGAAAATCTTCTGTACCAAATTAATAGAAGCAGTAAGGCTCAGTTCATACCTAGTCATCAATCTTTTTGCACATAGTAGCGCGCACGTTTTGTCTAGCGTATTTAGCGCATATTGCACATTTTTGCGCACATTAGGCGCATGCAAATAAAGACGTGCAATTTAGCAAGCAGATTGAAATATATTGGGGTGAATGGATTAAAATGCACAAAAACGTGCACAGAAATGTGCAAAACACTTGTGTCGCCTGTTTCCATTTAAATCTATGCAAAAAAAAAAAAAAAGCTCATGTACTTTTTCCAGAATTCTGCATTTTACAGCTTGCGACAAAACTCTCAGGTGTGAACAGGGGCCATTGAAATGAATGGGATTTCTTGTGTTGTTTTGTCACGCTTAGCTTTGAGCATCAAAACACCAAGGTGTGTATAGAGACTAAGACAAAAACATAACTACGTCAAGTGTTAAAAATGCGAACACATTTGAAACATTGAGATTTCATTCATAAGTACAAAATTCAATATTTATAAAATAACAGCATGGAATAGCAACAGTTTCAAGCATACCATGGTCTTTGTTAGTATGCTTGATATTGTTGCTACATTATTATTATTATTATTCAGGATTTATATAGCACTAACAGTTTGCACAGCACTTTACAATATAAAAAGGAAGACATCACAATACAATTCAAGACAAGATGGTAAGGAGGGCCATGCCTGTGAGGGCTTACAATCTAAAAGGGAGGGGCAAGTGATACAAGAGGTGGTAGCTGTGTGGGGATGAATTGTTTGAGAACGTGATGGTTCAGTGGTTAGTTTGAGGTGGGATAGGCTTTAGGGATCGCCTAAAGGCAGTCAGAGTAGGAGATAGACGGACAGGTTGGGGTAAAAAGTTCCAGAGGATGGGAGAGACTCCAGAGAAGTCCTGGAGGCGAGCATGGGAGGAGTGGACGAGGGAGCTGGAAAGCAGGAGGTATTTGGAAGAGCAGAGGGGACAGTTAGTGCGATACTTTGAGACCAGGTTTAGAGTTATATCCAGGGGCAGAGTTGTGGATGGCTTTGTAAGTCGTTGGTCATATTTTGAATTTTATCCTTTGGGCTATTGGAAGCCAGTGGAGGGATTGGCAGAGGGGGGTTGCAGACACTGAGCAGTTGGTTACGTGGAGGAGTCTAGCAGCAGCGTTCACAATAGACTGAAGGGGGGCTAGCCTGTGGAGAGGTAGGTCAATGAGAAGTGAGTTGCAATAGTCAAGACGAGAGATAACAAATGAGTGGATTAACAGCTTTGTGGTTTCATTGGAATGGGCGTATTTTGGAGATGTTACGAAGGTGAAGGCAGCAGGATTTGGATAGTGATTGGATGTGGAGCAGAAAGGTGGGGTCCAAGTCAAGGATGACACCTACTTCATGCTGTTACTTTGTATTGAAAGATTTACAGAAGTGTGCCTCTTCTTTGGACTTCTTCTATGCATAAGAAGTAAAAGTGGGTGATCATTCTGTTGCAGTCAGTGTGTATGTAATATTTTTATATTGTATATATATATATTTTACACACACACAATATATATTATCCAAGGGTTGCAGCAGTCAAGTTCCAATAAACTGTATTTCACAAAGTATATATGGAATTGTTGAACCTGGCATATGCACATTAAAGAAAAAAAAGGCTGTTATCTTTTCTCATACAGGTTGACATGGAAATAAACCCTATTACTATTCAAATATACAAGAAGATACAATGGAATGGGAGAGAGTTATTTTTAACAAAAGGAACGCCAATTGAAAAGCACTACAGTTAAAGCCTTGTCCAGGAAATGGCCTTTACTGACCTACATCTGCAGTCACAGCTCCCTTCTTAGTTATTTTTGGCTCACTAGACATTGTTAACCTCTTCCCAGCATGAAAGATTTTCAGGATTTACAAGGTCCATTCTTCTCTTCAGTCTAGGGAGCAGTTCAACTGCTCTTAAAATCTACTTTTAATACTCTCAATAGATAAAAAAAAAACAAAAAAACACCTCTTCTAGAATGAATCTCTATGACCTCAGTAATTTCCGGCAAACTACAGAACAGTTTTCTACTAATTCAAACTATTAACCCAAGAGTCTGTATCTTTAATGATGGGGCATAATTGTAGGAAATGAGTTTATGTTCTCCCGCAGAGCTGGCAAGTACGTTCATGGACGCACACACACAAATTACCACTTCTGTGTGTCCCACTATCCTTTGAGTATGAGGAAGACATGGGGTAGACACAACAGAGGAAAAGGAACCTGGACTACAGGTATTTGGTTTTATGACTGTGCCAGAAATCCCAGGGATCCAAGTATGCATCCGCTTCACGTCAAACTATTTGTGTTAGAAATGCTGACTGTGTTGCAATTCATTTCTTAAAATGTTATCCTTGCAGTTGCTGGACCCAAACATATTTCTCACAGGATAGTAGCTTCCTTCTTCAACCTTGCCAACTGTGCAAGAGGAGATTTAAAAAAAATCACGAGGTTTGCGCTGGTCATACAAAAAGACCATACAATTTTTTTTCCCCCTTT
>NW_017307160.1:352392-370876 GCF_000935625.1 Nanorana parkeri | reverse complement strand
GTATGACTCCCAACGCAGTTGTCTGTATGCATTTATGTGTCACAATACTAGTCACATTTGGCCCATGGATGCATAGTTGTAAAGAAGTTAAAAATTTGTGTATCACTCAGCTGTAGATCCTCAAATCATCTCTGAATTCATGCCGGCACTGTCCTTCCTTCTGGAAAGGTCCATTTTCGTTCTGTATGGTCCTGTGTGCATGTTGTAAAGTAGCCACCGCTCTAAGCTCACTCCCGTGGTGGACTACTAGCTCGCATTTAGTTCACTAATTTGTATTGAGATTGTAATCCATCACGGAAGCAAGCTTGGAGAGGTGGTTACTTTTATATATATATATCCACACAAAAAAAAAGTATCCATTATGATGAGTCATTATGATAGCTCTGCTCCAGCTCCTGAATGCTATTCAGGAGTCTCAAAATAAGATACATTTGTGTTAATAGTTCAGGAACTTGAATGTAATTTTAAGTTTTAACTCCTGATTTTAGTGTCACTTCAATATTAGTGTGAGGTTTTAGTAGAATCACAGTCTAACACTTCAAAATGAAAGCCAATACACAGGAAAGGTTTTTTTATTTAAAGTTTATACAAGTTCTTCAAGAAATCCATTTAGTATGTCGATGTCATACAACACTAACCTTCATATAGTTGTGCATATTGGGGAAACCCTGCCGCCCGCAGCCAATCACATGCTTCCTTTGCTTCTATTTCTGCAACAAAAAGAGATACCCCACTGTTAGTGATTTGCAGAGTAACAAGTTCTTTAGCATGACTCCCACTCTCCCTATAGAAACAGTATTCACATGCAAATGTGCTACAAGGGGGACATAGCTTCCCCTATTGTCATTCATTGTGGTTTTGCTTCTTAAGCAGGGGAATTACTTTTCACCATTTCCTCTTTATTATTGATTAAATCACATTTTATACACGTGTCCTGTAACAGTGAATATCACAGATGTTCTATCAACAGTCTGACAAATGCTTAAAGGCTTTATGAAAATCAGATTATGCTCAAGGATGTGGCTGTCAACAAGCATTAATAAAATGCTGTAGGATCTTGTAATTAAATGTCAATGTATGACAAACCTTTTAATAACAAGAGGATTTACATTAAAGGCTTTAAACAAACAAGCTTTAAAAAAGACCCAAGTAACTGTACACAGTTTTTGTATGAACTGTATAGGACAATCCAAGGCTTCTTGAATAACAGTGAAAATAGAAATAGTGAATCATAAGCTAAGACACCTAAAGTGTGTTTTATTACTGTGCTCATAGACATTCTGCAGTTTTGACTTGAAAACCAAGAGGGCAGAGTGCCCCATAAATGTATGGCTCACCCTAGACAACCATTTTGTATATTAGGAAAGCTGACTAGCCCAACCAATGGATGTTGTCTACCTATCTCCAAATATATGAAAATGTTGCCTTATCCAGACGAAAATGGTCAGACTGCGCATGTGTCATCAATAAGTTGCTTTGCTATAATTATAAAAACATTATTTAAATGCTGCTAATATAGGAGCATAAAATGTGTTTTTGTAAAGCTGGCCATACACCTTACAATTATCTGCAGATTTTCTGTGGTCAGATGGAAAAAGTGCAACAGATTGGCCCAGGGGGAAATTACTCCATCCACACTGTTTAGTGTAGATGGAGGAATCTGTTGCACCTTTTCCATCTGACCACAAAAAATCTGCAGATAATTGTAAGGTGTATGGCCAGCTTTAGCCCTTTATGAAATCGTCTGCACACCAGAAACAAGCTCCGTTTTATTTAGGTTGCACCTGGACTAATCTAAAGCTGGCCATACACTAATAGATTTCTGCAGCCATGCTAAACAGTGTGGCTAAAAACAACACCCCTCATCAGGTGTCCACTGCTGTCAGAAAACTAAAACCATGACTGTAGCAGATTTGATGCCCATAATTTTCTGCCCAACTCCTTCGACAAAAGTTAATTGTGTTAATCGACTTGCGTCGGGTTGGCAGGGTAGTCCACTGTTTGAATTTCTAACAGTGTATGGCCATCTTAAAACTGGGAGCTTTTTTAGGGGAGTGAGCTCTGAACCTTCATTATCCAGTCAACCAAGGAGGAAGTGACCAATCTGTATTACTTCTCTTTAACTGAGAAAAAGGATGTCACCCATCTAGTTATAATGTATGGTAGGTGTCTGAATCATAAGAGCTGCAGAACAAAACAGTCTTTAGACTGATAAAATCAATTCACATATGCATTTCAATTGTGTGCTTATCTAACTGTAGAGAATACAACTCTAAGCCATTAACACGAATCTTCAATTTCTTTATATATTTAAAAAAAAAAAAAAAGAAGAAGAAGGAGGGAAGAATTTATTGAACTGCACCTATATAAAAACACAATGCAAATAAACACAACCATACAATAACCATATTATCCACACTATTTTATTACAATGCACAGACACAGCAGACAATGTAACACCATGAGGACATTACTGGATCGCTCTGTGTTTAAGCAAAAAGCTGACATTTTAATATAAACCAAGCTGAAACAACAAAATTAGGAAAAAATTCCGCAGGGATTCTTGGCTTCATTGTCAAAGCCAAGGATGGTATTTTGACTGAGAAGGCAAAGAAACAATTCAATCGCTTGAATCAAAGGAATGGAGGTCAAATAGTTTTTCATTAATGCAAAAGGTTTGACAACATTTACAACCAGAATTTGAAAACAGTTATTTGAATAATGTATTCTCAGCTTTATTTATAGGACTCATTGAATCTCAGGAGCCAGACTATAAATGCACCTAAAATATTATTGCTGGTGCCCAAAGGCTAATTCCCTTTCAAGAAAGTCAATCTAAAACCAATGCTTATTTTTAGGAAATGGAGCCTTTTAAATACAATGCGGGTGGCTGCACTGCATTCATAATTGCACTTGCATACTGCTGCATTCAACACCTTGGGAGTATCTTCTATTAGGTGTAGTGTGAACTGTAGATACACAAACTACTCTAGAAATCTGTGCACCTTTTACAGTCTACTAAAATGTGAATGGTCCTTACTTTCCCTTGTCCATCAAGGCAGCAAATGTTACCTGGCTCCTAGAGTGAAGTCACTGGAATGGGAAATTAATGAATTATGGAGCCAATTTAAAAACATGGATATGCAAAGAAAAGGTAAGAGATGCATTGTGCCACCTTCAACTGTTGGAATAGCTGAGATTTTACATGTAGAGAAAGTAAAAAAAAAATGAATGCTGTTTCGGAGGCTTGTTCTACATTTTGTTCCATCTATATAACAAACTGAAAATAAATCATGTAACCCATTACAAGTAATTTTGGGAATAACTTAAGTCTCTACATTTCTCGTTTCTCTGTAACTTCTACCACCAAGCTTTCGAGGAAACAAAAACATGCCAGAAGATGCCACCCTTGATACCAACAGAATGCATTACATTCTGTACAACATACCTAGGGGCAAAGTATTTTTTTCGATTTTTCCTTTTTATAGTTTACAAATTATAAAGAAATCAGTTGTTTTCTGAAGGTAACACTTTCAAATATCTGTCCTGTATTTTTTATATATCAAGGCTTCTTAGGAGGAATTTCTACAACTGTGGATTTAAGCAGTGGTATGGTGTAAAATACATTTCTATTGAGTGAAATAAACACTGACTCTTTCACATTTTGCTTAATCAAGCAAGCAGGTGGTGAGCAATCAAATTCACAATGTTTATCCAGCCTTGACTACATTGTTTTCTTGATGGGCCAGAACAAAAAGACTTAATTAGACACAATTGACTAGACAATTTTACCACCTACTTGGTTAGGATACGATTACTGGCCAATGTATGCAGATGACATTTCACTTTTTCCAACACAGGGTAAAAGAAAAATCCTCAGACATGCGACCTTTCAGCTTCAACACTTAAAATATTTAATAATGGGCAGGTCAAGGTCAACTAACTTGTGAGTCTAGGGAATGCTACAAAAGCAGAAATGCTGTCTTTCTATACTCCCCAGTCCTAATTAGCAGGGTAGATTTGCTGAATACAGAAAGTGTTGTAATTCAATTCTTATAATCCCTAGTTTGGGGGTCCCAACTCTGCAGCTATAATGAGTTACATCTTGGTCAAGACACTAGAAAACATGGAGGAACAAGGGACTTCTCAAAAACAGACATGTATTTACAGATCTTCTGCTGTTTACTTTGGCCTCAGGTAAAAAACACAAAAAAACAAATGAGTAGCACGTAGGACTGCTACATGGGCACCACTATTGAAAATCTGCCTTATTTAGTAGTTACGACAAATAAATAGAAAAGCCCCAGGAATTTCATTCAGGCAGTCTGTAGCAGTACATGAAAAAGTATTGTTCAATAAGAAAAATAGAGAGCCAGGAAAGAAACATTTAAAAGACAGAATTTCATCATGGATTACAGCCAACAGAGTAGTTGATAACGAAGAAAAGCACTCCAATTGTTACAAACAGGAAAAGACAGCATTTCCACCAGTTGGTATCAGATACTTCTCTGCCCTAGCAACTAAAGTCAACCCACTATCAAACTGGATTTTAATAGCCAAGACTAGATGGAGGGGAAAGGGCCTGAATGATAATGGAGTGGTGGTGGAGGGGGTTAACATTTATATTTATTTTAAATTAAATGAGTATTGATGGAAACATTTTTTGTAATAAATATTAATTGTTAATTACACATCAAATAATTGATCACATTTTTATATCAATAATCAAATAATTGATAATTGCACACTGGAGTTGCAAGGTTATATAACATGATGTATTTCAAAATATCAGACACTATTCATAATCCCGCTTGAAATATCTGCTGAATATTAAAGTGATTCTATTACTTATTAGGCAAACCTTTTTAATTAGTCTGTGCCTCCTCTAACCCTAACACAAGAAAGCACCCAAATCATACCAGTCAACATCCTAGGTCAAGACCAAATGCCACACTAAAATGTACCTACATTTGATTAAAAAAAACAACAGCTTTAGAATAGACTAGTCTCGTTAGGATCTGAAAACTAGATATGCCTAAAGTAGGTTCTGCATTCCATTTCAGACTAAAAGAAATTCTAGACTGCAGAGCAGTTTTAAATAGGTAAAAAATGCTTATGTTGGACAGGACACATTTGTAGAAAATGTTTTTTAAATATATTAGGAAACAAATATTTAAGTATGATGTAGTGGCCGCAAAGCAATTATTGGCCCTGAGAATATCCGGCCTCTAATCCTGACTTTGGATTTAGATCTTCCATATTGGAATGTGGCAGATAACATCTCATTGTGTGAACAGGAATTCTGGAAGATGCAGCACGTTGCATGCAGCAGGAAATCTCTCACGTAATGTTGTATTGTAAAAAGCATGCAACAGGCACAGGAGGGGGAAGGAAACAGGAAATTTGTATTGGAAGCAGCCTTGTTTGTTAGCTGGGTTCACAAGTTGCCCTGCTTGTTTCAATGAAGGTTAGCAGATCTCCTTTGTACAGAGAGCTGGGAACCATTAGGCAATATCAACCTACTTCCGTGGACTTTAGCATACAATCAATCTAAAGGATAATACATTCACGTATTTAATCAGCAAGTGGTACTCCTTCTAGCCTTCAGAATACCAAAGTACTTTGGTTTGGTTGTGCAAGGGTTAATGAGAGCACTCACATCAAACAAATGGCCGTACAACCTTGGAACTCAGACATCCTCCTGGTCATCCTGGCTCCTAAGAACAGCAGGGGAAGATTTTCTTATCAGCACCTCTGGCACTTTTAGGGATACAACCCTGCCAGCTGCTGTGAGGATGTGCAGATCCACTGCTGTGTTATGTCGGTCTACCTCTCCAGGTGCTAAAGCTCTTCTGCTGAAAGTGTCACCATAAACCAAAATGAAAAACTCAAACAGTACAGGAACCCAATCAGTCAAAAACAAAAATACATACTAGGCAAAAAAAGTTGATGACGTTGTAGCATTTAACTGAAAGTAATTTTTGATGCAACTTGCACATTTTTTTCAGATTTTCAAGGCTGAAGCTGGCCAAACACCAGCAGAAAATTGTTTGTACGTTTGAACGTTTGTAACAAAATCTAGCAGTGTAAGGCCAGCTTAATACATGTACAGATTTAGCTTCTCCCTCCCCATCATGAAGCATGACCAGACTCCTTCTTGGACAACTGCTTAGATCAAATCAATTAGCTACATAGAAGGTCTATTGTTTCCAATCTGTCTGAGTAGATTGACAAACTTGCAATGACAGAGGTATAGAAAAGCACAATCACAGAATTAATCAAAGCCTAAATGCATAACAAGGAATAATGGCAGCCTCCATGGTACACATGGGTCTCCCTTCATTTTTTTTCCTGGTGACAAAGTGCTTACCCACTCAAAATTAGAAACATTTTTGGCTGAAATTCTGCTTTTAGTAACCATGAGGTGTTTTAACTTTTCAGGCTAAATAAAAAAGCACAAAATGATGTATTCTAGCTAATAGAATTTTATATTGCGACTCCTGAATGCAATATTTTATTTATTTTATTTTTTTAAACTGGGATGCTGGAAAAAGTGTACATGAATAGAACATTTTTTTTCAGCAGAACTGTGGACAAGTCAACTCTTCATGACCCCCTCTGGAAATCACCCGATTCTAGGGATAAAATTCTACTTTTGCATGCCTAGGATTGCTGATAATTTTACCAATGTTTTCTTTCTGACATTTCCTCTCCGTTTCCTTCTGCTCCTTTGTACTGGAGCATACTTATGATGAGATTAGAGATTTCAATAAAGGGGCTTTTGTACGCCTTTGAGAGTCAGATGTGCAGAGCCAGCTCCTGGAAGAGGAAGGCACACTCTAATAACACGATCCCTAGAAGGAGATGGCATGCCAGTCCTTTCACAGAAACGTGATGACAGTTGAAGAATTACTTCATTTGCATCAATGACTGCAGCTTTTGTACACAAAGCTGACATTTTCAAAAGCTACCCAGGCATGTAAAGCTTTCTAGCAAGACTGTACGTGTACAGTTGAAAGTAGACAACAAAATGAATGCTATACAGAGCAATGTGTAAGGAAGTTTGCATACCACTGTAGTACATCTAACTCAACACCATCACTCACAATGACATAAAAGTACGGTAACTCATAATCAGCGTGCCAGAGCGATTAAACAAGTCTTTCTAATTTTTTTTTATTGCTACTGTCCCCCAGGCGACAAACTGCATGTCTCATTGCCAACATAACATGGTCGACGGCACCCCCCAACTCTTACTTTGCAACCACCCATCTAGAAAAGAAAATTCAATTAACCATGATTGACCGCGCTTGTCTCAGGAACCAGGCACTTCCCCAATACAAGCACAATCACTAGGTATGCAGGGGTAGGGGGCCTGTCATTTCCACCCCCTCTTTCTTTTTGGTTGCTAGGATGCAGGCAGCTGCTGCCACTGCTTGGTTGCTAGGACACAAGCAGCCCCAGCCACACAGCATTGGAAGTTGCAAGGAAACAGGTGGCCATCAGCATCATAACCCGCGATGCTGGGCAGCCCAGCCATGTGCACCTTAGCAACCAGAGACATTGTGAAGCAAGGGCCATCTGCATCCTGGCAACCAACAAAAATATGTGACACGGGCTGCCTTTGTCCTATAAACTAATGATGCTGTGTAGCCCAATCCTACACATATACCTACATTCAGCAGGGGCCAAACACATCATTGGGTGCTAGGTCACAGGCAGCCCCTGCCACATAGCACTTGCAGATACTTCACAGCCAATCATTGGCAACTCTTGTATTGTACTCCTGTATGATAAAAATGAAAGGTTTGCGGACACATGGATGCTTGTTTAAAAAAATAGATACCTCACCCTGATCTTCTACCCACCTAGGTGCCCAAGCAAGGATGGCATCACACTCCATCTGGCTAAATCCTAGTCCATACAGAGCGGGCAAAAATCTTGCCAGAAGACATTCTTGCAATGGACTGGAGTATCTTCTCATGAGATTTCACCTGATCCACAATCTCTAGGAATTTTCTTGGAAGATTATTTTCAGAAGATGGCGGTATATTTTTTTATGGATACATTTTACACCTGCTAACAGTAGGAGGTTTGTAAAGGGGGAGGGGAGCCAGACAATTTGAGCAGACCTAGCATTTTACTTCAAGGTGTGCTTCAAGCCACACACACACACACACACACACACACACACACACACACACACTAATGTAGCAGGTACTGTGCTGTATTTAGCCCAAAAAACACCCACGATTACTAATATTAAGGCTATTGTAACAACATCCTTTAAAGTGTAGTTCCACAAGAAAACCCCTCTATATGTCCGTCATGTTCCCATTTACATGTCACACCTAAAAACTGCAGCTGGAAGATCCTTCTATAAGTATGTAGGATCATTTAGGCCCAACATGCATGTTTATGCACTGAGCAGACACCTCTGGTACTGGGCTGTTCCAACAGAAAACAATTCTCGTCTGATCCATTTTTAGTCACTATACATGTTTCAATCTGACCATACAATGGTTGTGCAATAAACTTTAAATTGACCAAAACTATGAGCTCCTATCTAGTCTAACCAATCAATTTTGTCCAATTCAGGCCCTTGTACTACATAGTTTTTGATAGATTTAAAGGAGATTGTAAAGACTAACGAGTGGTGAGTTTAGGTCACAACATGATGACATACATAGGTTTGTTTCCTGATCTGATCGTTATTGGCCAAATTGGTCTATGATTAAATCTATAGGTAACCTGTGCATCAAATATATAGAACAAACACACAAAAAAAACCCACAATAACAAATGGTATATATGTATCCATGTTCTCCCTGTGCTTGTGTGGGTTTCATCTGGATGTTCCAGTTTCCTCTCATACGCCAAAGACATGTTGGTAGGTTAATTGGCTCCTGCATGTATGATAGGGACATTAGATTGCAAGCTCCTTGAGGGCAGGGACAAAATGTGAATGTGCAACTATGTAAAGTGGCAGTGCTATATAAAATACCAATAATAAAATGTTTTATACTATATATATTATTATTATATATATATTATATTATTAAAACACTCTTTATTAACATATTCAGGGATCCACAGTGAACCCCTCTTATCTACTAAACACCCAACTCTTATTTCAAACAAATATATCTCTTAATGCATAGGACTCCAACATTAAAAAGGTCTGTCCACCAGAACTGACATTTGTGCCTTCATGATAAAATGTAGTGAAAAGGTCCGCAGAAACTCTTATAGCTCCTAAATGTGCCTCCAAAAATGTTTATCACACAAATTAAAGTGTGCAAAGCTACCATCTTATTGACTGGAACTCGCCACAAATCTATGACAACTCAATAAAAGGCAAGTCCTAACTCAGTATGATCTCTCCTCCACAGATTTTAAGCTACTTTATTTAGGTAGGACACTCCCAGCTCTACCACTCAGGTTTTACAGCAATATCTCCAATACACAGTACAAGAAAGATAGAGAGAAGCTTTTAATAGTGCAGAAACCTTCAAATCTAGAAGATCAAGGCCATTTACATGTGCCTGGTATACGTAGCATGATTTTTAAAATGAACGTAAAAATGAATCCCTGATTTAACCATCTTATGCCAGAATCACCTGACAGCTGCAGTATTGGGAGTCTCTGGAATGCACCAACGCATCTCCAAAGCACACCGAAAGATTTAATCTTCCATGTAGCCCTAGCCTTATACCATTTTATGGAATAAGCATAATATATTAATAAATATAGCTCCATACGAATATATAGATGACAAAAAATCCACAGTTTTTCATAAGAATGCCAAAAAATAATAATACATATATACTGTATATACATATATACACACACACACACACACACACACACACACACAATCAGCAAGAACAGAGCAATGGGGTAATAGCAGATGTAGGTGACGGGATTCTGCAATGGGTGAATGAAAAAAGGAGAAGCTTTTTTTTCCCCCCCTTGCCACCGATCTGCTAACTCAAACAGCCTTGTAGAAATCAGTGGCGTAACAACTGGGGGGTGCGGGGGGGTCATGGTTGGGAGAGGTGGAGTGGAGGTTTAAAAAAAAGGGGGGGGGGGCGGAAAAAATGTTCTGCCCCGGGCGCCCATAACTCTGGTTACGCCACTGCACCACACACATGGTTATTTACACTACACCCCAGTTCCCTGTCTGTCAATGTTTAAGAACAAGTAAGAACTATTTTAGGAATGATGGAAACCAGCAGGATTTATGATGAGCTTGAGGAATAAAATAATAAAAGTAGACTTCAGTAACCTACAGCATACAGCTGCAGACAGACTGTTTGGTTGAACAGATTTGATCACCTAAGAAAACCAGGCATTATGAGATAGTGATAAGATAGTAACAAGATCTGCTGTGTTATTAAAGCTGGCCATATACTGGAAAATTTTCATCTGAATCTTTCATAGGAAAAATCTTGTTAGAACACTTGATAATGCCAGAGACGTGACACGTGTCAATTGAAATATCATTTGATTTTAAAACTCAATTTTAGGAAAACCGCATCCATTATTAGAATCAAGAAAAACAAATTCCATCCTGTTACTTCGATTTTTTTTTTTTGGCACCACAGTCAATATTGATTGTCAATTTGACCTCATTAACTAAAAGAAAAATCGAACTAAAATTTAGAAAATGATTTTTTTTCTAATGCAAATGGCCAGCCTAACAGGGATATTAACAGAGCACCAAAGGGGAAAAAAACAAAACAGATTGATCCTTGGAAAGTGTCAGGCCACACATTTGCCTGATTGATAGTAACTATAAAGCTCAGTAACTTTTGGTGTAAAACTAGGTTAATGTACCAGCCACCAGGCTGATACTGTTTAACATTTAGAAAGGAAAATCTTTAAAATGTGCATCTGTGATTTGTCCATTGATCACCATGAAGACCCACTGCACTTGCTCGAACGTTCACCTTCTTCTTAGAGATGTCCTGCAAATGAAGACAATAAACCCAACATTGCCATTTTGTACCATAAAAGCAGTGCAAGCTGTAGGAAGGGCTACTGCACTCCTATAGTTGAGCTCATTCACAGCTTGTGCAATAGCTGGGTGGGGGGTGGTGAGGTAATAATGGTCCCTGTGTAAAGACTCTACTGATCTGTGCCACTGATAACCTGGAAGTAATGGTTTCCCAGGCAGCTAAACATATTCAAGGTGGCCTGTCTGCTGCAGAATACACATATTGGTGGATGGCCTTATGTAGATTTATACTGTTAGTTGGAAATAGTCAGTGTGACTAAATAAAGCACAGGGTAGTTTAGCAGCTGAAAAGCCACAGGTTGCCCAAAGTGAATGTCAGGCCACAGTTGGAACTTTTGTTGCTTTTGTTGACAATGTCACCTCCTCCTCAAAAAGGGCCTCCAAACATAATGATGCAAAAAGTTGCTATTATGCAGGTAATGTAGTCATGGACACAATGAAAACTGTATAACAAATGTAGCTTATAACTCATTAGTAGAGCTACTACTCATCCATTTGCGTTCTTTAGTGTGGATAGGGGAAATTGAGTGATTTTTCTTGCTCTGCACCATGGTGTATGGCCAGCTTAACTCGATTTTGGTGTTTTCACCATGACTGAAAGAGAAAAACTCAAAATATGAGTCGCCCCCATAACTCTAACCCAAACACACCTTTGAGGCATATGTGCTGCAGCACACCACAATGTTGGAAAAAAAGCGAGCATGTTTTTTGTCCCTTCTGGTCCATTGGCGGTATATTCAATTGAATGGGCTGCCTTAATGCAACATGCATTAAACTAAAGCAACACACTGGAACGGCCAGGTGCGAATGGACCAAATATCTATCTAAAGGAGACAGACAGAAATAAAACCCTGTAACCCCTGAACACGGCATAAAGAAAATAAAATCAAAGATCGCAAAAATACTGCCTGCAAGAACGAGTCCCCCCTTTAAATTCTGTAAGGTCAATAGTTTTTGATTTATGATGCAGTGGATCCAGCATGGTCTATTATACCAGTAAAGGAAAAGGAAACATCTGAAGTTGTTATGTTTAGAATGCTTTTTTCAAATCACATACATTGCCTGTTAGGGTGGATCTGGCATTGTCTGGAGCCGCTAGGAGTCCAAAAGCATTGGCTCATTTCCTTCTTCCTGTCACTAGGGAGGACACAAGTACAGGACCCCTTGTTTACCTCTGCTGATCATCCTGTTCAAAGCAGCATCCTAATTTCCAAGCCAAAACAGGAGACACCACCCAAAAGTTGAATGCTGCTACTAGTCACAATAGGACATAGACATCATGGTACCATTAATGACGGATACAAACGTAACAGGAGGCTGCATACAAGTACAATGCAGGAACAGGCTTATTCTATACAGAAGTGCAAAAAGCAAACTGCTACGTGCTTAAAGAGCTGGAGTTTAAAGGAAACCTGTCAAGTGAGAAAAATGTAGGCAGCCATTGCTGACCCCTGCTTCTGATAAGGCTAATTGGCTGGCTGTCTGTGGGTTCAACACTATAAGCCAGTGACCCAAAACGAATAAGCAACAACTGAAGTCAAAGTGAAGTCAGAATTACTAATCCGAGTACTTCTTCTAGGTCAGTGACTCAGAGAACATTGAATTCAGAAGATCAGCATTACAGCCAGACCAACAGCATTTTAAACAGGACAGCAAAAGCAGACTACACATCTTATCTATGCTGGGTAGTGGAGTTCTGTAGACAGTTTAAACATATTTAAGACCCCATTCACACTGAGCGTTTTGTAGCACCTTTTCTGCTAAAAATCGCTTAAACATGAAGCTCAAGGTAGCTCTTCCAATGCATTTCAATGGAGATGTTCACATCTTGAAGCTCAATGGTCGCCTCCAACTTGTAGCTTGAACATGAGCTATTTTTTGGCGGATTATGCGCTTCTTGGCCCCAATAGACTTCAATGGTATAGCTCAATGTCGCTCATTAGCTGCGTTTTTGCATGACATTGTAGAGCAAAGTGTCACTTTTGCCCAGAAATTAAATCTAGGAACACTCTCCACAGAAGCAGGAACCAGGAAAAGGAATGTCACATCAAAGAGTGCTTTTGATTGGATACTGCCCAATGTAACAGCTACAAAGTCTCTGTGGTAAAATGCCAAAAGAAGCGCTACGTAACACATCAAAATGGGCACTGTGGCTCATAGAAGCTCGATATAGCTCAATGTCGATCTACTTAAATATGCGCAAACAAATTTTGTTGTAGCTCAGTGTGAATGGGGTCTAACATGTTTCTTTTGAGACCAGCACATGTGGATTACAATATGTATGTTTTTTTCCAGAATGAAAATCACATTCACGGTTAGAACTTCATTTTGTTCAGATAAGAAATTTTCTGGCCTGCTCCTTCAATTTTCCTCATCAACTAACCATTAACCATCAGAAAACCAAATGAACATTCCACAAATGAAAATTTTCAAATGAAATACAACTGGTGCATAGGCAGCTTTATTTAGTCTTATCCACTCCTGAAAAACCACAGGACAGAATTACCTGGGTTGTCCGGAACAATGATGACAGCCAGGTAGTTCTTTTCAGAATGAGGCTGTCAGCAATGGTAGCCTCCATAATTTCTCAGTTTTATATGAACATGCTTCGAAAGAAGCAGTAAATATAATCAGTTGCTGGGTTATGTAAAGGTCTTTCATAGTATCAAGGGTAAATACGTTAAAGAGTTTGTGGAACATATTCAAAATGAAGATTTATAATGAGAAGAAATATTTAGCATAGTGATACACAGGAGTACAGCCAACTGTCACTTATTAGGCTAGAATGGCTGCTTTAAAAACTTTCTCTGTATGCTCTGCACTATATAATAATACACACAGAGCTTGTTTATGTTCCTCCTCAACATAAGACTTTCAGGCATGTATTGGCTGGTATGCAATCATGCTTAGAGTGTGACTCAGGTACACATGAATGGGGCTATCCAATTATCCAAGCACCAGATCTCATCAGGCCACCAGCATGTGTAGACAAAACGGTAACTGAACATCTTGCACGGCGCTTGGGCTAAGCACTTGGACTAACGCATTTAGATTTATAAGCTGATACAGTGCAGTAGTAGTAATTATGCTTAGAAGATATGCACAGTATGACTTTCAGAAGTGTTAGAAGAAACCTGAAGTAAGAAAGGTCACAGGCTGCCAATTCCAAGCTCTCCTTTTGAAAATACCCATTGCCAATTTGGTGTGTTGATCCAAAGGAATCACTTTGAGTCACTAACTTGAAATATGTATGCAAATCCGGACTTCCGATGTTCCTTTGACTTTACCAGCAGCATGCTTGTTCCAGGTCAGTGACTCAAAGCACTAAAGCCAAAGAGCCAGGTGAACTGTTATCTTCAGCAGTAGGTCTCCAATGGCAGCCTCTGAATTTCTCCACAGTACAGATTTTTTTTACCAATCTGGTATGAATAGCTATGTCATACAAAAACAGTTGCCTTTAAGCGGATATTAGGTGATTCTGCCAGACTGCCACGAAAGACAAATCAGAGGCAGGAAAGCTAAAGAGGCTTCCAGTCTGTCTATATGAAATTGCTACCTCGGTAGCCGGATGCAGACTTCCGGCTGCTGGCCCTGAACTAAGCTGAATACTGATCGCTAGTGACGTCAAGCAATTCCATAGGGACAAATAGGCAGCCTCTTAGCGACCTTGTCGCTGGCAATATCGGCAATTCACCAGCTGCAGGATCGGTTGTGACAAAGTTGACCATTTCGTACCAGTCTGATAGACTACTACTCATTGGCTGCTGGGGAATTATACACAACAATACGCTAGCATTTAATAATGGAATTGTAATTTTACATTTGAAATCAAAATGATATTTTTCTGGCATAAGGAATATCCTGGATTCTGTTTTATTTTTAATAAATAATAATAAATAACAAAAAGGAAAATATATAGTAAGAATTAAACACAACACTAAACTATTTTGAAAGTGAAAACCAACAATGCCCCTAGTGGACAAACTGGTGAACAGCTTTAACACTTGGTATTTACTAGTTATTAATTAAGCAGAAAGGGTTGTTTGCTCTGTATACCAGCCCTATAAAAAGTTTTGATACATTGCTACATAAATCATAACCACAAGGGAAAAAAATACAACAAAATATTAAAAGCAAAACAGAAATTCAACTTTGCAAGCATATAAATCTGAGCAACATGGTAGGGAACTCCTTCCAGGAACATACCATACTTTTACAGAAGCAGTGATGATAAATGATTGTTAAAATGTAAACAGAGGACTGTGATGTGAGCACATCTGCTAAACATTTTCTACCATTCTTTTCATGCCAGACCTGTCACTGACATGCACGGAGGAGAAGGCCAGGTAAAAAGAAAGACACTGCCACCATACAAAAGGGCAACGTGGCAGAACAAAGTTGGACAGTTAAAGTGAAGTTAAAGACATCACCTAACACCAATTAGCCATGCTGCGAGTTAGCAATCGCCTGTGGACCAGATGGATGCCGCATTAGGTAACCCCTCCAGGCCTGCTGACAGATTTATACTTGGAGGTTGATCTACAATCTGTTACGGTATTATTTTTCCTCTGGTTCAGACGAGGCACACAAAAATGATGTGACAAGCTGCACCCCATCCTCTGCTGGGAATAGAAAGCGTACAAATGCACATAAATGTCCAAAGACAACCAAATAAAAAAAAAAGAAGAGATTTAATTTATAGAGTGAATAACCGATTCTGGCTTAGTGAACAAGGCAGCACAAAGTAATGATGACATAGAGCAACCTAAAGGATTTTTACCTTTTATCACTCTAGTGCAGGCCAAACTTTAAAGATGGCCTTATACATGGAACCGTTAAGGAAATCTTAAAACACTTCCGATTAACCAGGAATCCAGCGTACATTTAAAAGCAATTTCCCACCGATGAGTTTTATAGAATGAGCTGGGCTATAAAATGATAGCTTCTTAAAAAAATGGAATGAAAGCAGAACAAAACTAAGACAATTTTGACAAAGGGATTTGATTTTTCCTGCAGGGTTTGATTGAAGGAATTTCAATCCAGTCTCCATTTCTGTATTCAATAACCTGACATATCGATAACAGCTTGCTGATTATAATGATTTTTAACGGCTTATTAATGGCTTGAAAGATGCCACTTGCATGGTCCTCTTAAGGGATGACTGCCAATTCCGCTACTTTTTCTCTAGGGCCCCTTTAAGATGGGCGGTCCGATCAGGCCTGTCTGTCAGTTTTTAAGCAGATCTGATTGGAAGTCTGTGTGTCCGTTTAAAGCCGACTACCCCGGACTCCAGGTCCGGAAAACCAAATGGAACAGAGTTCCGTTTTGGTGGTCCTGATAGTGACAGATCATGGGTGATGTAAACAGACATGTCCATTTAGATCTGACTCCAAAATAGACCAACATGGGTGCAGTAAGTTCAGCGTTTTCCTCCATTGCAAGATGGAGCAAAAAACTAAACAGACAATGATGTCACAATGGTGACACCCATTCCATACTGCTCCAGATAGTGCATGGATCCCCTGTGCATGGATCCCCTGCTGATCAGAAATGAGAGGCGCTCGTGTGAAAGGGGCCTTATAACTATGAACCCAATGATGGCTTCCATTTCCAACTGAAATACTCATCACATCAATGAGTGTTAAGGTGCCCATACACTGGTCGATTCTCATACGAGAATCGCGGGAAATCCCGCGATCATACGAGAATCGAACAGTGTGAACGAAGACGTGCGACCGTTTCTACTGTACGGTCGCACGTCTTTTGTCTAAGGAGCATGTTAGAAAACCAGCCGAGAATCGTACAATTTTCGGCTGGTTTGAACAGTGCTCGAGAGACAAATGCCGAACGGGCCGGTGTGCACACGCGAACACTGTCCGTTCAGCATTGCGGTCATCGGAAGCCCGCCCCTCAGGGGGGCGGGCTTGCGATGATCGAGAGTGCGATCTGCCTGTCCAAGATGGGCAGATCGTACGTTTTTTTTAATCACTTTACAACCATCGCAAGACTAAGGTCTTGCGATGGTTGTACAGTGTATGGCCACCTTTAGTAGTTACACATTTACTTTTCTTTGGAGAAGAGGAAATGTGTATTTCATCACCAATGCTGATAACACTTATTGGAGAGAAGATTAAAGCATGTCCTACCAGCGATAAAATTGAGAATGGTCCAATATCTCACCTACTTTGGTGGCCTCAGCATGACATCTGCCACTAGTCTACAAATGCCCACACATGTTACAATCTAATTGCATAACCTCCTTTCCAATTACCAACTGGTGTGAAGGCTTGCCTAAACAGTCCATCCAACTCAAATCCAGATGGGTAGCCTTTCATACAACATGGTTGTTACAATCTCCTGTTAGACTTATCAACACAACTGGCCACCTTAAAGTGACATTAAACCCTCAGATTTTTTAACATAAACCAATACTGTAATGTGTGCCTTACTGTAATCCATGGTTGTTTCCCTTCTCTTTGCTGCTCTTCCTTTTAAATCCTCATGTCTTCTCATGCTTGTGGAGAACTTCCCTTTGCAGCTGACTGCCTCTTCCTGTAGTGCTGGCTCAGGTTGCAAACCTATACAAAACCTATACACAGACACCATGTATCCATTTCAGAGACAAGGCAGTCTGCTGCAAAACAGAAGCCCAGCATGAGAAGAGATACGGATTTAAAAAGGAAGAGCAGCAAAGAGAAGGGAAACGACCATGGATTACAGTAAGGCACACATTACAGTATTGTTTTATGTTAAAAAAATCTGAGGGTTTAATGTCACTAAGATACTGATTCCAGGGCTGGCTCATTGACGTGCAGAACACCCTGTGCTAGACCTCGGCCTGGCTGAGACATTTTAACACCAGAAGACCCATATGTTTTGCTGGCAGGAAAGCAAACAGGCATGACAGCTTCACGACAGAAGGAAAATTTGTTTTCTATTTGTGCAAGATATATATGGGTTTTTTACTACCAGTAGGAGATGTTGCTTTAAGGGTGGGATCAAAAGGCAAAGGTATGACATCATGGGCACCACAAAACAGGAGGGGGTCATCTGTCTTCTGAAATCCTGCAGACTAATTAGCAAGAACATCAAAAGAAAGCTCCTTGAGTCTGCGCCTTTAAAAGAAACATGGCCATAAACTTGCTGAGGTCTGGTTTGCAGGATGCAACACTAACATGTCATCAATCATGTGTGATGTCAAGTGCTGAATAACGGATAGATGGATAGATGAATAATGTTTTCCCCCCAAATAAAATAAAAAAAAGGGAACAAAGTCATATACTTAGTGTAGCTAAACCAAACATGTAATATATTGCAGTTTACCAGTCCTTAAATGTGGTGGCTGCAATTTTTTTCTTTTTCAGATTGCCCCGTTATTTTCACATTGGCAGAAACACACCATCAGTCCTAGGGTGACAACACCACCTCACTGTATTAAATGTAGGTACAGAACACTTCCCCCTC
>NW_017307160.1:307763-352214 GCF_000935625.1 Nanorana parkeri | reverse complement strand
TGGGAATAGCTGATAATGTTTACTTTCTGTAGTGAGCTGCACTAAAATGTCAAAGTAGGATGTACACTGGTAGATTTTCAAACAAACGCTCGTATGAAAAATTCCCTCAGAATGTTGGATGATGCCATCAGAGGCTTGGCGATTGTTGTTCACAATTTCATTTGATTTTCGATTTTTATTTAACATTTGATTGTGCAATGAATGGAGTTTCCTGAACGAAAACCTCATTCATTGTTAAAATTTTTCCAATATGCTACTTCAAATTTTTTCATCACTGCAGTCCAAAAAAAAAAAAAGGAGATAGATATCTATCTTTCTCAACTACTAGAAGGTCGAACAAATTTTCCAAAATCAATTTAGTTCGTTCGAGATTCTGTCCATGCATACCCTACTTTAGAAGCTCACTATGATTTCTGGCAGGATCAACAGGTTTTTTGGCTTTTATTGAACAGATACAACAACAAAAAACTCTTTACATGGCATATTTTACAGATCAAAAGGAAGCAAAATAAGAGAAGTTCATTTTTTAGGGTTTAAAAGTGAAGACTGCTCAGGGCTGGACAAATCCCAGGAGCCAGGTCACCAGTGCTCCTTCAAAAAATGACAGCTGGCTCCTAACTTTTGAGGTTTTCTCTAGTTGTTGTCGTCAATGGAGAAGGCTCCTAAAAAAAAAAATCCTGCTGGCTCTGGATTGGGCAGACTGGCTTCTTAAAAAGACCCTGTTGACTCCTGGATTGAACTGGCTGGCTCCTGAATGTCATATGAATTTGTCCACCCCTGTATTAGATACACACACTCATATACACCATGTAACAATAAAGTAGCCAAAACTAATATTGAAAGTCTCCCTGCAAACAAGAAAAACAAAATAGCAGATTTGAAGTATTAAGAAGGTTCCCTGGTGGCGGCATTAAAAGATGCGAGGGGTCTATGGGCTGGCTCAGGATGGGACATAGAGTCTCGGTACCGTACACACTATGTTCTACATAGACGATCCGCTCAGCAGCGCTCAGCCCCATCGCTCACATCCCAAAAAGTAATTAAAACTTGGCGGAAGGTCTCCTGCCCCCTCCTAATACAAAGCCCCGTGTATACCTGCAGCCTCCAGCAGCTTTCTTAATGAAGTGCTGCCCCTGCAGCCGTCAGGGGCCACACTCCTCATATGAGTTCCCACGCTGCCTGGGAGCCCAGAGGATAGGGATGAGCATGCACATGGAGAAGATGGAATAGGGCGATCTTACGTGTTAGGATCATTATCTCCAGCTTCTCTCTGCACATATGTGGATCCAGTGCTGGGGCAAGGTCGGCTAGAAAGCTCCTTTGGAAATCTCCCTGGGTGATGAGAGCCAGCTGGCAGCAGTCATTGCAAACAGCCAGAATGGTGGAAGGACACAAGTTCCAAGGATATCCAAAGTCATGGAATGAGCAGCCACAAGTCACAGGACGGGTGTAATCCAAAGGGTGCCCCTTGTAAGTGCCATGCTTGCTGGATGTGTCTTTTCTCCTTGCTGACGGAACGTTTAGGGATCGCAGCCCGGCCAGTGAATGCTCCCTATGCAATGATCCTCCAGCTCCGCGCACACACAGCGCACCAAGCAATCCGCCTCTCCCACCAGTTCTAGGCGTGTCGCTGGAAGCCTGCGCTGCCTATTTCTTTCCACACACACAGCGCCACCTACAGGCCAACGTGCGCAGCGCTTCTCAGCGCAAGGACACTGAGGAGGTACAAAAGACTCCTTTTTTAGAGGAAAGCTACAGATTGGCTTCTTCTGGTTTCCCTTCATCGGAACGGATTTTCCAGCCAGGCTAAGCATGTAGTCTTAGTTACTGTAGCTGCATTACAGTCACACTCAGACATTCCTCACCAGACTACACGTTTATAGAAATGTATCATGGAAGGTGTGTAGTGATGAATACTAGAGCAGGGGTTCTTAAAGGAAAAGTTCGAGGTACATAGCATAATACACATTCATACTGATTCCAATGCTTAGGCTAGGTTCACACCTAGGCGATTTATCGCTTGGATTGAGTCCCGCAATATCGCGCAAAACACAGATTCGCAATGAAGTCAAAGGAGGCTGTTCACACCTTTTTGGTTTATCGCGCAAACAAAATCGCCTGTCACTTACAAAGGTGCAGAAGCTATTCTCGGGCGGTTGTCGCATGGTTTGAGTCCCATAGATATCATTCTCTATGCATTAAAAATTGAATGATAACCGTGCGGTTTTCAAAGAACAGTCACACATACAAAAACGCGCAACAACCGCGCGAAAACAGCTCACCAGCTCAATCGACTAGGTGTGAACCTAGCCTTAGCATCCTTGTGACGCTGCAGCTGCCCTTTGCTGGTTCTAGACTAAGAGCTGACTGATCTTGTGACTGCTGGTCAGTTGGCTCTTGTGCTCTGTTCACAGCATCAGTCAACTCACGGTCTCTGTTCACAGCGTAATTCAGCTCTTGGTCTCTGCTCACAGCATCAGCCAGCTCTTGGTCTCTGCTCACAGTGTCAGTCAGCTCTTGGTCTCTAATCCCAGCATCAGTCAGCTCTTGGTCTCTAATCCCAGCATCAGTCAGCTCTTGGTCTCTAATCCCAGCATCAGTCAGCTCTTGGTCTCTGTCATCAGGCACGTCTTGGTCTCTTGTCACAGCATCAGCCAGCTCTTGGTCTCTGCTCACAGCATCAGTCAACTCTTGGTCTCTGCTCACAGCATCAGCCAGCTCTTGGTCTCTGCTCACAGCATCAGCCAGCTCTTGGTCTCTGCTCACAGCGTCAGTCAGCTCTTGGTCTCTAATCCCAGCATCAGTCAGCTCTTGGTCTCTAATCCCAGCATCAGTCAGCTCTTGATCTCTGATGACAGCATCAGTCAACTCTTGGTCTCTGTTCACAGCATCAGTCAGCTCTTGGTCTCTACTCGCAGCATCAGTCAGCTCTTGGTCTCTGCTCACAGCATCAGTCAGCTCTTGGTCGCTGCTCGCAGCATCTGTCAGCTCCTGGTCTCTGCTCACAGCATCAGTCAGCTCTTGGTCTCTGCTCACAGCATCAGTCAGCTCTTGGTCTCTGCTCACAGCATCAGTCAGCTCTTGGTCTCTGCTCACAGCATCAGTCAGCTCTTGGTCTCTGCTCGCAGCATCAGTCAGCTCTTGGTCTCTGCTTGCAGTGTCTCTAAGCTTTTGGTCCCTGCTCGGAGTGTCTCTAAGCTCTTGGTCTCTGTTCTCAGCATCTCTCAGCTCTTGGTCTCTGTTCACAGCATCAGTCAGCTCTTGGTCTCTGCTTGCAGTGTCTCTAAGCTTTTGGTCCCTGCTTGGAGTGTCTCTAAGCTCTTGGTCTCTGTTCTCAGCATCTCTCAGCTCTTGGTCTCTGTTCACAGCATCAGTCAGCTCTTGGTTCATGCTCGCAGCATCAGTCAGCTCTTGGTCTCTGTTCACGGCATCAGTCAGCTCTTGGTCTCTGTTTGCAGCGTCAGTCAGCTCTTGGTCCCTGCTTGCAGTGTCAGTCAGCTCCTGGTCTCTGTTCATACCATCAGTCAGCTCTTGGTCTCTATTTGCAGTGTCTCTAAGCTCTTGGTCTCTGTTCTCAGCATCTCTTAGCTCTTGGTCTCTGCTCACAGCATCAGTTAGCTCTTGGTCTCTCTTTGTAGCATCAGTCTGCTCTTGGTATCTGCTCACAGCATCAGCTCTTGGTCTGTGTTCACAGCATCCATTAGTTCTTGATCCATGCTTGCAGCGTCAGTCAGGTCTTGGTCTCTGCTCACAGCATCAGTTAGTTATTGGTCTCTGCTCACAGCGTCAGCTCTTGTTCTCTGCTCACAGCAACAGTCAGCTCTTGGTCTCTGTTTGCAGTGTCTGTATGTCTCTGCTTGCAGTGTCTCTAAGCTTTTGGTCCCTGCTTGGAGTGTCTCTAAGCTCTTGGTCTCTGTTCTCAGCATCTCTCAGCTCTTGGTCTCTGTTCACAGCATCAGTCAGCTCTTGGTTCATGCTCGCAGCATCAGTCAGCTCTTGGTCTCTGTTCACGGCATCAGTCAGCTCTTGGTCTCTGTTTGCAGCGTCAGTCAGCTCTTGGTCCCTGCTTGCAGTGTCAGTCAGCTCCTGGTCTCTGTTCATACCATCAGTCAGCTCTTGGTCTCTATTTGCAGTGTCTCTAAGCTCTTGGTCTCTGTTCTCAGCAT
Source organism: Nanorana parkeri (assembly GCF_000935625.1). Taxonomy (NCBI): domain Eukaryota; kingdom Metazoa; phylum Chordata; class Amphibia; order Anura; family Dicroglossidae; genus Nanorana; species Nanorana parkeri. Next base: position 348,048 of record NW_017307160.1, on the reverse strand, counting down.
CTCTTAGCTCTTGGTCTCTGCTCACAGCATCAGTTAGCTCTTGGTCTCTCTTTGTAGCATCAGTCTGCTCTTGGTATCTGCTCACAGCATCAGCTCTTGGTCTGTGTTCACAGCATCCATTAGTTCTTGATCCATGCTTGCAGCGTCAGTCAGGTCTTGGTCTCTGCTCACAGCATCAGTTAGTTATTGGTCTCTGCTCACAGCGTCAGCTCTTGTTCTCTGCTCACAGCAACAGTCAGCTCTTGGTCTCTGTTTGCAGTGTCTGTAAGCTCTTGGTCCCTGTTCTCAGCATCTCTCAGCTCTTGGTCCATGCTTGCAGCGCCAGTCAGCTCTTGGTCCATGCTTGCAGCGTCAGTCAGCTCTTGGTCCATGCTTGCAGCGTCAGTCAGCTGTTGGACTCTGCTTGCAGCGTCAGTCAGCTCTTGGTCCATGCTTGCAGCGTCAGTCAGCTCTTGGTCTCTGTTTGCAGTGTCTGTAAGCTCTTGGTCCCTGTTCTCAGCATCTCTCAGCTCTTGGTCCATGCTTGCAGCGCCAGTCAGCTCTTGGTCCATGCTTGCAGCGTCAGTCAGCTCTTGGTCCATGCTTGCAGCGTCAGTCAGCTCTTGGTCTTTGCTTGCAGCGTCAGTCAGCTGTTGGACTCTGCTTGCATCGTCAGTCAGCTCTTGGTCCATGCTTGCAGCGTCAGTCAGCTCAATCCGGCTCCTTATTTCCAATGCAAGTTAATGAACGTGAGGATGTCACGGATCCTTAGACAGCTGGAGTGGAGGGAAAGAGAGGCTGCAGGGACCAGTCTAGCAGCTAGGTGGGACTGAGGATTGGGTGAGTATATCTTCTATTTTAGACCCTAGACCAAAATGAGCAGTTAACCTTTCAGTACGGGGGGGTAGCCCCACTGCAAGGGTTAAAGGGGTTCTAAACCCTCCGGTTGTTTTTGCCTATATCTACTGCTAGCATGCAGTAGATATAGGCAAGAAGTGTAAAAAAAACAAAAAAAAACGCTTAAAATCATTTAAAACTTACCTCGTTATCGCCGCTCGTTCCCGCTGCTCGCAGCATCAGTCAGCTCTTGGTCTCTGCTTGCAGTGTCTCTAAGCTTTTGGTCCCTGCTCGGAGTGTCTCTAAGCTCTTGGTCTCTGTTCTCAGCATCTCTCAGCTCTTGGTCTCTGTTCACAGCATCAGTCAGCTCTTGGTCTCTGCTTGCAGTGTCTCTAAGCTTTTGGTCCCTGCTTGGAGTGTCTCTAAGCTCTTGGTCTCTGTTCTCAGCATCTCTCAGCTCTTGGTCTCTGTTCACAGCATCAGTCAGCTCTTGGTTCATGCTCGCAGCATCAGTCAGCTCTTGGTCTCTGTTCACGGCATCAGTCAGCTCTTGGTCTCTGTTTGCAGCGTCAGTCAGCTCTTGGTCCCTGCTTGCAGTGTCAGTCAGCTCCTGGTCTCTGTTCATACCATCAGTCAGCTCTTGGTCTCTATTTGCAGTGTCTCTAAGCTCTTGGTCTCTGTTCTCAGCATCTCTTAGCTCTTGGTCTCTGCTCACAGCATCAGTTAGCTCTTGGTCTCTCTTTGTAGCATCAGTCTGCTCTTGGTATCTGCTCACAGCATCAGCTCTTGGTCTGTGTTCACAGCATCCATTAGTTCTTGATCCATGCTTGCAGCGTCAGTCAGGTCTTGGTCTCTGCTCACAGCATCAGTTAGTTATTGGTCTCTGCTCACAGCGTCAGCTCTTGTTCTCTGCTCACAGCAACAGTCAGCTCTTGGTCTCTGTTTGCAGTGTCTGTAAGCTCTTGGTCCCTGTTCTCAGCATCTCTCAGCTCTTGGTCCATGCTTGCAGCGCCAGTCAGCTCTTGGTCCATGCTTGCAGCGTCAGTCAGCTCTTGGTCCATGCTTGCAGCGTCAGTCAGCTGTTGGACTCTGCTTGCAGCGTCAGTCAGCTCTTGGTCCATGCTTGCAGCGTCAGTCAGCTCTTGGTCTCTGTTTGCAGTGTCTGTAAGCTCTTGGTCCCTGTTCTCAGCATCTCTCAGCTCTTGGTTCATGCTTGCAGCGCCAGTCAGCTCTTGGTCCATGCTTGCAGCGTCAGTCAGCTCTTGGTCCATGCTTGCAGCGTCAGTCAGCTCTTGGTCTTTGCTTGCAGCGTCAGTCAGCTGTTGGACTCTGCTTGCATCGTCAGTCAGCTCTTGGTCCATGCTTGCAGCGTCAGTCAGCTCAATCCGGCTCCTTATTTCCAATGCAAGTTAATGAACGTGAGGATGTCACGGATCCTTAGACAGCTGGAGTGGAGGGAAAGAGAGGCTGCAGGGACCAGTCTAGCAGCTAGGTGGGACTGAGGATTGGGTGAGTATATCTTCTATTTTAGACCCTAGACCAAAATGAGCAGTTAACCTTTCAGTACGGGGGGGTAGCCCCACTGCAAGGGTTAAAGGGGTTCTAAACCCTCCGGTTGTTTTTGCCTATATCTACTGCTAGCATGCAGTAGATATAGGCAAGAAGTGTAAAAAAAACAAAAAAAAACGCTTAAAATCATTTAAAACTTACCTCGTTATCGCCGCTCGTTCCCGCGCCGAGAATCAGGAACTGCTCGTACGGCCGCAAAGGATCTTGGGGCGGGCGCATGAGCAGTTCCGATTCTCGGCCGGGAGACGAGCAGAGACGCAAGGTAAGTCTATGGACGCGTGCACCCGCCTGCAGACACCGCTGGATCGGAGAGACAGGGCAGTCAGCGCTGGATCGGAGTGACCTCACACCGCTGGAGGGACAGATGAAAACATGGGGAAAGAACAGGAAGATCGGAAAAAGAGACATCATTTAAGGTAAGTGCTAACATTTACATGGGGGGGAGGGAAAAAAAAATTGCCTTTAATGTCACTTTAATGATTAATATGCCCAGAGTTCTTCTTTAAACTTTTAATTCAAAGACTCAAATAAGAAAATGGCTAGAGTCCTAGGACCCAAGAAAGGAGTTATTACCAAAATGTCAGAAAAGCCATACAAAGAGAAGCGACAATGGTAATATAATAATAAAAAAACAAACAAACAATGAAACAGTAAGCATTTATTTTAGTATAGTTCTCAATGTTTTCTCATCTGTATAGCAGAGAAGTGAAAACAACACAAATTGATATTAAACAATAAGTATAGTTCACAACCGATTAGCTTCCTGTACATATTTCCAATGTGAATGCTCATATATATACTAAAGTGATTTAAAGCAGAACTGCAAGGAGATGTTAAAAGAAATAAATGAATGCAGCTCTGTATTCATAATACATCAAGACATGTTTTCTTTTAAAAATACAAGCAGTTTTGAAGTATCTGAATTTGATATTTGGATTGCCTCTAGTTCTTCATGTGTGTCTGTGCTGTCAATAATAGCCCATGTGCTATAGCGCCACTGATCCCCCTAATTTCCCTCATGAACAAACTAGGCTACACAGTCACGTGATGACCCATAACAAACACTTCTGTGCGCAAAGGCAACCTAAGATGTAGAGGTTGCTGTTGCTGGTTTCTTCTGATATGACGATTCCGTGGCTGTGTCTGGTTTTAATAGTTCAGAGTCGCCAACCTGGGACATGTATGCAGCAAATGACAGAAGAGCCAGAACTTCTTCTCTGTATACCTGTTCCAGGTCAGTCAATTAGAAAGTATTCAGAGGAAAAGAGACAGCCAGGGAACTAGTATTTTCACCGTTCCACAACAGCAGCCTATCGAGCCATCCCCCTTCTCCAAGCCGAGTTTGGTATGGTACAGTAGGTAAGGGCTGCGTTCTCACTGCCCTCCCTTTCCTGGCCACCCAGGTTTCATGCCATGACAAGAGTCTGGTTAAAGTATTTCCTTTATTCCTTTTTTATTACTACTACATCCAAACTGAAATGAGTGATATTGGGGTGAAGCTGTTGTATTTGAGGCCAAGCTAACTTAAAAAAAAAATCCCACGGTCAATAATGTACTTGTAGTGTGAGCTGTCACTGCGACTGTCTGTGGAAATCATACTGCTCCTTAACACCACATACAGATTTAAGGCATCCCTCAAGCATCTTCGTTAAAGGATTTGTGTACAGTCAAAGTTGCCTTGAAGCCACATAAAAAGATCCTCTCCTCACTGAATAGTATTGTTTTATTTCTTTTGCATCAGTACATGTTCCCCATGGTAGTGTCCGGCTTACCATGTCTTTTTATTATTAGTCGTTTGCTTATTAGTCCTAAAAATGGTAGAACTTGTTAAACAAACCCAATCCGGGCATTTTCACTTATCCTTAGTTAGAATTGTGGTACACTTCCACCTATCCTCATGCCCATAACAGAGGGGGGAGGTTTTCTGTAGTCTGGAGACTGTGAACTAGGCTGGGCTGATAAAACTATTTATAAACTATTTAGGAAATCAATGCAGCCCAAGCAGGTATTTTTCTGTACTTGCAGTGGTTTTAGGCTACAAAACATGAGGAATAGTGCATGTGTTTAAGAGATGTACGGAATGTTTTTTTTTATTCTGCTGATTTTTATTTTATGTTGCCCATAATAACAAAATAATCAAAAATTATGACCGTTATGTCACATAACACATAATTCTTCATTACCGCTTTGGGAACTGAACCTATTTACACATCTCATGCAAACATGCCATACTCATCTTGCCATTACTATTATTCTGATAAAGACTTCCAGAATGTAAGAGAATACAGTATATAACAATTTAGACAAAGACAACCAAGAACAGATATATAAAAGAAGAATGGTCTGCTAGCACAATATATACATTGTGCCAAAGTATGTCAGCTCAGTAATTGATTCATGTGAATATCCCACTAGATCAAATTCCTTGGCACCACATTAATAAACATTACACATTAAATAAATTGTGCTATTTAATTTAAACATGTAGTGATGTAATAGGGATAAAGAAGTACAAGATTAACTTCCATTCTTTATATTCTGGGATATTATAATCTGTCATAAAACCACTGTGAACAAAAGCCAGCAAATGAAATGTTACATGATCAAGTGTCTATGTAATGTCTATGCGGTGAGAAGTGTCTAAACTCAATATAAAAACTGATATTGTTACATTCTGAGGACAGTTAGTAGACCAGGAATAACTCTAACAGCCAAACAATTGACAGCATGGAATTTGTTTGGCAGGTTCCTCGTTGTTCTCCACTGAAGAGCGCAGATAAGCCTGACCACTCAGTCCGCAGACTGTGGGAAACGAACACATGTAAGAAGGTGGAAAGTTGGAAACTTTTCCTGTGTGATAATGACTGGCTGTGAATGACAGAGAGGATCGGTATCAAGTGATGCTTGATGGTTTCAAATTGTGCCCTGTCTACAATTAAAGCCCAAATCCAGCTTCATTTAAAAATAGACAATAAATTACCCTGCAGTAAAAAAAAAAAAAGATAAAAAAAAGCAGCCGCAATACTAACCCTAACTTCAGGGTTGTCCCCTGCAGACTCACTTTCCAGCTGTTCAGGAACGGGCTGAAGACCAATGGAAAATTTATCTAGTTGGGGTTTTTTAAGGCGCTGGGATGCTGGTTTGAGAATGTAATTCTTATTCAGAATTGTATATGATTTATTACAGCCAGATTCAGCTAGTATTTTGCAGAGCTTCTAGATAATACTGCAACTGCTTGTAATATCATTCTGTGCTTGGCAGCCTCAATCTCTGAGAACTACAAAGGGGGATCCCTGAAATGTTTGATTACTGATTTGCATTGTCAGATTATTTATTGGCAAAAAAACAAAACAAAACAATGACAACAATTTGGCACCAAATTTAAATCAAAGTCCCCCAAAAATAATAATAAAGAAAATAAAAGCTAAAGAGATAGAGTTTTTTTCCTGCAGTAGAGACATGCAGAGTCTCTTATGCAAAATGTTTTCTTCCTTTTGCTTCTAGCAATTTTTCATCGTGTGTTCACTGCCTGTTGCTCATGTACAGTGCTGTGTTCATCCCCACTTTATTCCCAGCATCTGTAAGATGCTAAGAATAGAGCCAGGTGCTGGGTCATTCTAACTCTAGCCTGCAGACTGGCAGAAGATATCAGGAGCCATGGATGGAGTGACAAGTGGGGGCAATGATGTCACGCTTTGGACAAAGGCATACTAGAAGGTAAGTGGCATGTGCCTACTAACCCTGAAAGTAGTAGAGTTCCACTATAAGGATTTTCGGTTGCTATGTGCATTTAGAGAAAAGTGGGTCTCTCTAAAGCCCAAAGTCAGACCCACTTATACTAATCTTGCTTGTGTGATCCCCCACCGCTCTGTTCCTCAGCAGTTCTAACCCTGTATATGCTGTATTGGATGCTGTTGGAGCTTACACAGGGTTGATGTTGTCACCACCTCTGTTTAAGCAATTTTTATGTTCACCTTAACTTGAGCTCTTATGATAGGTTTGGCTTTAAAAAGAGAACATCCTCAAATAATATAATAACTGAGTATGCTTTGCATGTCTCTATGTGGAGCCACAACCTTTAAAGCAGAACCGGCTAAATTTTTGGGAGAGTTTCGGAGGCTCAGGGCTGGTGTAGACTTGTGCGATGGCGTGCAGTTGCATACAGTGATTGCTGCGCTGCCTTATTGATTTCAATGGGGTTACATCCGCGCAGCAATCACTGAAAAAAGGTACATGTATCTTCTTTTGTGACACCCACTGCATGTTTTTTTCAACCGCGATCATGCACGATTGCATGGGCAGAATCGCGCAATCTGCCTGTCTCGACTGGGTTGCCATTAGAAAATAATGGCACCACCAGCACGATCAGCTGTGGTTTCATATACGATTCCCAAGCGGTCCATGTTCGCCCTGGCCTCAGAATGTCCTCATAAACAAGATAAACAGGGAGCAATTATCTCTGCAAGTTTTATTTATAAGTCTACTATGTCAGTTCTAAGTTTAATTATATTCTTTAGATTGAACACTGCCGTTTGTCCTCTATTAATAGGATGGTTACAATCATAGTCACCAGGTAAAGCTCAATCCAAGCAGATATAAAATACACAAGTTAATGCAGCTCTGTATTTATTAAGAATTCATTAAATGTATATTAAGTGCAAATAGTGTTCCGGTATCTGCACTGGATTTGATATCAGCATCCTGTAATCCCCTATACAGTAGCACTCAGACTGGGAGAGTGACAAGCAACAATGGGAGCCTGACTGTTGTATGCAGATACGCTAACACATACTGACAGGACAGAGCAGGATGAGCCAAGAGATGCCCTCATTAGTTTTCTGCTGCACTTTCACTGTCCAATCTCCTGGCTGGGGTAGATAGAGGACACCACTGTATTTCTTCTACAGTCTATAATGGTACCTGAGAAAATGGTGTCATCTGCCTGACTGCATGGACAACACAATTCCATTGGAAACAAAACAGCTTCCTTCTATTTCTTGCATCAGTGTATTTTAATTGTTGTCTGGAGTTCATCTCTAATCTGTCACTCCTGTCATACCAAGGACATTTGCAATCCAGATATTTTCTAATACTCATCCTTGTACATGACCACTAGAGTTTTATAATGAACCCTTTCAACCTCTAAGGAAGATTTACTATCAGACACATAACATGTGACCCTGGCTATTTAGCCTCAAGTCTTCATCTTCATTACAGCTTGTTAGGAACAATGGCTCTCTTGGTCATATGTTTTTGGTAAATAACATTCCAAGAGGTCACCCTCATATCACACATCCTCTCAACTGACAGATTTCATAATCTGGGAACTAATCTGCATGCATTGTCACGTATTAGAGTTATAAATTCACCATCATGTACTATTTTTTGATGAAGAATAAAACAAAACAGTAAAACAACCCAATTAAATCCATCAATGACCATCTTTATTGTTCAGATGTCTCTAAAATGATGAAAGGTGAAATGACATAGCACAGTTCATAGTTAAAGCATATGTAAATGCTCCTAATGAAATTCTCTTATTTGCTCCCTTTTGGTCTGTTAAATATACCATTGAAAGTGTTTTGTTATATGAGTTCAATACGTGCAAAAATACCTTTTGATAATGTCAGGAATTCAGAACTGTGCTGTTCATACCTTCTATGTTATTTCACAGAGTCCTATCAGCCCTCTCAGTACTTATCTTGAACTACAGAACAATTTGTCCCTAGGTTCTAGAGATGGAGAGAGAGGGATTTATTCCATAGTTTGGCAAAAGACAGCCGGGCAGGGCTGACACCATTCAGTTCGCAAAAATGCTTTGAGTTGTCAGCCAACAATAGGAAACTAGGAGCGTAGTGCATTTGTGGCAGATCAACAGGTGTTTTTCTGCTCAGGGTCTTTAAAAGGAATAACAAATTTGGAAATGTGTATGTTTTGCATTTTTTGTTTGCCCTGACACACTTATTAACTCAACCCAGAATGTATGTTCCAGTTTTGTGAGTGGGTTTACTTATCCACTGACTTCTTATATCCCTCAGGGATATAAGGGATGCTCAAGTGACAAAGTGAAAGAGAAGCTGTCCCCTGCAGATAGTTTTTCCCATGCTATACTATTATTAGGGACCATCCCTGGGAAAGCATAAAGCTCTCATTTCACTTTTCAATAGCTGCAGCCTGGAGATAGAACTATGCTGAACAACTGTATCATTAGGTAGAACGTGGCTCTGTCTTTGTACACTGTGCTATGAAAGCAGCAGCAACCAGTACTGTAATTTATTTGTTACATAGAGCAAAGTAATATAAAACTCACAAATCTGCAGTGTTGATTAAAACACTATAAACATACAATATTTGTGCAGGTGTATAATGGCTCACAACTTTAGGTCAAAAAAAGGTGCCAAAAAAACCCCGTAAAAACAAATCTTCAGATTGCTTTGCAACTTTTTCCACTTTACATTAAAGAGCTTTTATTCTCTTTTCTGAAATTAAAAAAAAAGATCAGCTTTTAATTTTAAAAAAATTCTAAAATTGTATATAACCGCATGTAAAAAAAACCCATGAGAATGCCAATGAATGTCACATGGTAGCACCTAGAATTATAACTGTTTGAACATAGATTTGAAAAACACAAATGAGTAATATATATTTTTTTATCTTATTGATGTTGGTATGGTTGTTTTGTGGAAGTTTAAAATGTCGGAATTTCAGCACCTTCATTTGTCACACCAATAAACTATACATTGCATCATAGCCTCAGTCTAACCTCCATACTTAATGCCTTAGCTACCACCTAACCCATGTCCCTAAACCATGACTTCAGTTCAACTTCTCACCTTAAAGTACATCTAGTCATGTAAAATTTACTAAAAATATTTTTGGAAATCTACAGCATTCATTAAAATTACTAGCATCTAGTACTAGCATCGGTATCGGGACCAATACAGGGCATTTTGACAGGTACTTGTACTTGTCAAAATGCCCCGATACATAGTGCCGAAGCTTTTAGCTTTATATTTTTTTTCCTCACCTTTCGGCTGCTGTTCGGGAAAGCCGCGGCGAGTCAGCGCTGGTCCGGTGGGCGGAGCTCCAAGTGGGGTCCTAATTTAGCTTGCAGGCGATCGGGCAGTTGCCGGACAGCTAAATTAGGACCCCACCTGGAGCTCCTCCCACCGGATCAGCGCTGACTCGCCGCTGCTCTCCTGCACAGCGCCGAAGACGACCTCACCAGCGAGGCACCGGCCATCATCAGAACAGTGAGTGAGGACATTTTAGTATTAGCAGAGAATAATTGTAAAACTTTTGTCTTCAGTGTATGCTCCATATGTGCTACATATAGAGTATACACTGCAGACAATAGAGTTGCAGTTCTCCCCTGCTAATATGAATGGGTTAAATGATCCATAGACATAACATGTAGTTGTATTATGGATCATTTAACCCATTCATGTTAGCAGGGGAGAATTGTAACTATATTGTCTGCAGTGTGTACTCTGTAGTTCCCACAAGCTGAGCACCGAGACGCGATGCAGCAATCCTGCCCAACGCCGACTACGAGAGGCACCGCTTGAGGCAACAGGGATCCCAGTGAAACTGTGAGTGAGGGAAGCTGGGCCGGGGCTGGTTGTAAATCTATTGCTATAGTGTACTGGACGTGTGTAATGTATATGTAGTACATATATACAGCACACACCTCCACTACACTCCAGCAATAGATTTACAATTCTCCCCTGCTAACATGAATAGGTTAAATCATGATCCATAGTACATAACATGTAGTTGTACTATGGATCATTTAAAGTCACCTGTCCCTTTATAAAAAGTATCAGTAATTGGTATCGGCAAGTACATGAGGGGAAGTACTTGTACTTGGTCCTGAAAAAGTGGTATCGAGACATCCCTAATTAAAATAATACCTGGTGTTGCTGCATTGAATTATTTTGGCCACGTATACCAATTATAGGGTGACAGCACCGTCCCTGTGTCCCAATAGTACTCCTGTGTTGACACCATGCCACATAGGCTTCTTATGGAGACTACAAGCTGTGTGTCAACTAGGGTTGCACAGATACCAAGTACAGTACTCGGTACAAGTACGAGTACATGTACCGATACTTTTGAGCTCCAAGACTACACTAGAGAAAAATTCAAAAATTAGGAGGCAGCTGTCATTTGTAAGGAGCACACGGAGCTCCCGGGATTTGTACATCTCTGTTTTAATGTACAATTTTGTTTTTATAAATATAAATAAAGGGATGCACAGATACCAGTTTTGTGAGTACGAGTATTGGTACTTGCCGAGTACTTACAAGTATGAGTACTGATACATTTTTGTTTATTGTCATGTGACAGTTTTTCTAAATCAATACAGACTAATGGTTTCAGGACAGTGGTGGAGTGCCAGAGCCAGGTCCCAGCTGCAACCCTGGTAGCTGGGGCTGGTGGCCATATCTGTCGCTGGCACATTCTGCGCAGGCACGCTGCCATCTTTGAGTATATCTTGGTATACACCAAGATGGAGGCGCCTGAACATACAGGTGCCGCCATCTTGGTGTATACCAGGAAACACTCAAAGATGGCGGCGCACATGCGCAGAACACGCCGGCGGCCGATGTGGCCGCCGCTCGTTCTGCATTTTTAGTGTGCGGTCTTGGATTCGAAGACTCATTGCCTCCAAATCCGAAACAGCAGAAAAATTCCTTTTCATTGATGAAACGAATGGAAACGTTTTTCGTTATCATTTGTTTTGTCAGAAAACAAGTTTTTTTGCCCCGCACATGTCATAAGCTTTTTTGTTGCAGGCTAGCTGGTAAGAGTGCTGGTGTAACTTGCAGATGGACTCCTGCTCAAAAACGTGCACGCACACAAGTATGCAATCCATTGCTTAAAGTTCCTGGAAAATGCGCTTTAGCACATGAACATGCGCGTACGGGTGTGCAATAGCGCACGTACGTGACCATACGTGAGTGTGTGGAAGCGTGTCGTTAGTGAACAGGTGCACGCTCATTAGCATGCACACTATCATATATAAACAGACATGAAGCCATGACCAAGTTCCTGAGTGGTCTTCAGCTAGTCCCTGTGTGCCCTGTACCTGGTTCCTGTATCCTGACTTCCTGTGTATAAAACCGGCTTGTGACCAATTAAGTCCACTTCCTCCTCCTGATTTGGTACCTCAGCTCTCTGCTCTCCTGTATATGACCCTGGCTTACATTTCCTGTCCCTGCTCCTGATCTGTGATTCGGCACCTCAAGATTTGGCTCCCTTTATATGACCTCGGCTTGAACCTGACTTCCCTCCCAGTTTGCCACTTGGTGGATCGCTTCATCAGTATCCTGAGCAACAACATCCAGCCAGTGCCCCATTTTCCTCACACTCGCCGCCTGCTCTGGTTTCAAGAGGTCCTGGTTACATCCCGGTCCAGGCGATTCATCAGCTGGTCCAACGCACTAAAGTGCCTCCTCAAGAACCGGCCAGCCACCAGTTTTGGCACCTGTGCTCCGCTCTGTCCTTACATCCCCTGTCACTACTTTCAGAGGTGTGGGACGAGAGTTGCATGGGCAGCCCCTTCTCAGCCAGGAGTCTCCAGTCAGGTACGTGATAGCTGGGAACTGTTTTGTGTTTGTATTGTTGTAAGCCCCTTCTTGTGCACCTTACTTCAAAAGCTAGTTATAAATTGATTTATGTGGTTGCCATTTGTTTCCCTTGTTGGATTAGGTGTGGGGACACACTGGGGGCTTCAGCTGTCATTGTGCTGTGCGGGCTTCTGGTATGTCCTTCTGCCTTTAAGGAGGTTGGGCTCCATCATAACGTACTTACACTCAATTTATCCTTTGCTATATATGCCTCAAGATGGAGGCTCTCACAGGTTAGAGTTAGGGCCACACTACATAGAGGAGCCTTGATGAGGAGTGTGGCTTCCACATATTTTGCAAAAGTTGTGCAACTAAAACCTCTGCTTTTAACGCAAGTTGTGAGACAGTGTAGGCTTTTTTTGCATGCTAGCCAGTAAGTGTGCTGTGAAGTTTTTGTATTTGTACATCTACTTTAAGACTTAAGGTCAGCACTTGGGGGGCTTCAGTGGGGGCTTCAGTGGCAATGTTTGAAAACAAATAGGTTAATCCTTATTAAGCTGTATTCATATTATTCTGTGAGCATTACAGTACTCGAGTTAACACACATGCTTAGATATGGATGGGTCCAGATAGTTTCTCTTTCACATTAAACTACAGCGAATTGATAAGAACCAGCCCCATAGGATATAAATGGCATTTTCTATTTTTAATAGCAAGTGTAAATAGTCCCTAAACTGTCCCAACGAATACATTTATGTTGTAATATATCAACAGATTTGGCACAACACACAATGCCATAAATTATCAGAAAATCCCTCACTGGAAAGGTGGACCTGTGGGTGTGCCTTTTGATTCCGTGTGTGCCTGCTGAGTTCAGCTGCACAATACCAACCTCAGTCCTGTGATATTACTAACTAAACATTTATTGTCTGTCATCTCCTTTCACAGTGAACAGAATATTTCCTTGGTGGACTATAAATCAAATAGCTTGCATCAAAGCTAATTAGGGATATGTCTGGAGAGAAGTCAAAATATGACCTCCAAGGTCAGACTCTTCAAGGCTGATCTAGTTTATAGTCTTGCGTAATCACAATATTTTGCATTGCTACACTTCACTAATAGCCAAAAATAGATGGATCCAGTACAAAAAAAAAATATAACAAAGGATAAAATGGTGAAAATTGTTTCCACACATAAATATTTCAGGAGTAATCAAACCTTTATATCAGGAATCCCTGTACAAGGGGTCCATCTAAACCCAAAACAAAAATGTTATATATTCCAGTTTGCCAATCAATAAAAAGAATTAAACTCTCAAATGTTTTTCAATAATGACTCCAGATCAAACACACATTGCCCAGGAAAGTATTTCTTTAATTATTTTGCCCAAGCACATCTAGTCATCATGTTTCCACACAGCTGGCTTCAACTTTCTCCACTTGAACTTCCTGTCCAGGAATAGATTACAAGGGAGAGCACAGTCTCCAGCAACTATCCATTTTCCAGCTTGGAGAAGGTAGGAGGGGGAAACAGGGAGCAACGGGTTGCTTACTAGCAGAAACAACGGTGGCTCCATAGGACCCTGGAAGAGAAAGGAGTAACCCTAAGGGCCCAGTCATACCATATTCAGTGTGTTCCGGTGCAGTTTGATGCCCTCCTTTCCAGTGCAGTGTGATCTGATAAAATACTGCATGCACCATTTTTTCAGATCGCACTGCATTGGAACTGAGGGCATTCCTGTACCTCGCGTTCCGATTGCGGATGATTGCACTGCGCGCAGGGGCATGTCTGTGATGCCATTGACATGAATGGCACTGACACGCCCCCTCCCGCTCCAGAACGCTGACCGGCTTGATCTATGGGATCCAGTGCATTCTGGGCTTGAACTGCACCGAAACACACTGGATATGGTGTGACAGGGCCCTGAAACAGGATATCAGGACCAGTGCTCAGCAGATCAGCTAATTCTGTAGGAAGCTAAAATGTTTAAACATGAAGGAGCAGAATCTATTTTAAGTGATTTAATCAGCTTTTGAAATAGCTTAAAACCTTTCCACTAATTTAACGTTAAATGTGGTGGCTGCTTTAGTCCGTTAGGCTTTTCCCCCCTTTATTTTTACCTGGTGCTATGGTCAGTAACACACTCTCTGTCTTAGGGTGGCTCCATTCTATGGAGGATCAACAGAACCCACCCTTGGACAGCAGCATTATCACCCTGTGAAGAGGGTAGTGTTAGATGGACTAGCAGATTTAGGTGGACTTGACTAACAAATTAAACCCAGCTAACACTTTTTTAAGCAATTACAGTAGCAGGTTTTTTTCCCCCTTATGGGATAAAGGTTTTACTTAAAGTGACATTAAACCCTCAGATTTTTTAACATAAACCATTACTGTAATGTGTGCCTTACTATAATCCATGGTAGTTTCCCTTCTCTTTGCTGCTCTTCCTTTTAAATCCTCATGTCTTCTCATGCTGGGGAGAACTTGCCTTTGCAGCTGAGTGCCTCTTCCTGTAGTGCTGGCTCAGGTTGCAAACCTACACACAGACACCATGGGGTTGATTTACTAACCTTTTAAACACACCACGAACGTGTATACACCTCTGTAGTGTGTTCCCTCCCAGCATGATCTATGGGAGGAATCGAAACACCTTTGTAGTGTGTACACACCCAGCAGGTGTGTTGTGCAAAGCCCTGCAATGAATTGCAAGGTAATGTGGTGTAAATTAGCTCTATGTTATGTTGCTTGCGTTGATGAATGTAGGAATGTAAATGCATGAGCTAACCATTTTTGTCTAAACTGTGAAGCAGCATTATATATGCATCATGTGCATGATTTTTCCATATATGGCATTAGTGGAAATATGCTTTTAGAGACTTTTTGGTTGATAAATACGTTTTGCTGTGTGAAAATCACACACACCTGGTGTGTGTGTGTGTTTAGGTTAGTAAATCACCCCCCATGTATCCATTCCAGAGACAAGGCAGTCTGCTGCAAAACAGAAGTTCTGCCCAGCATGAGAACAGATACAGATTTAAAAGGAAGAGCAGCAAAGAGAAGGGAAACTACCATGGATTACAGTAAGGCACACATTACAGTATTGTTTTATGTTAAAACATCTGAGGGTTTAATGTCACTTTAAATGAATAAAACCTGACCATTGTAAGCATCCCTGTCAGTGTTATATGGTCTGTCTCATCTGCCACGTTTGCTGGGCAGCTTGGTCTGTTAAAGAGAGCTAGAAAATATGAGACTTCTTGGCTGGTTCACCAGGTGAAAAATGATAGAAAATTAGGTTGCACGAGAACCAAATCGGAGAGTATATGCAGTGATCATGCAACACTTTCCATTGTTTCCCACACAATTACGTAGTCTTCCAGGCAGAATGCTTGCACAATCAAAACTCCTTAAGATCCCACAACTTGCTGACCAGACAGGAAGATATTTATGCGCATGGCTAGGGTTTGTCCCATGCAATGGGACCCTAACTTACATTAAACCTTAATAAGATTATTGGTATAGCTGAAAAAAATAACATTTATTGTGGGGGAAGGAGGAAAGAATGTAATTAAATTAGCCAGACGGATTAAAGGACTTGAATGGATGAGCTGCCCTGTCTCCACTAAATCTTTGAATAAACATTATATAGTTAACACTAAAGGTCACAAAATGGATCAGCAGCTTTAATTGAGAGGTAATCTTTTAAGTAAATGTACAGAACATCTAATGCTTTTTTTATTTTAAATCTTCCTTTTTTTTAAATTTCAAAAGGTGACAATTTGCCTTTACTTTGAACTTTTGTATATGTTTTTCAAAGTCTTTTATTGGTTTTCAAGTTTTTCACAAAAGAAAAATATAACATTGGTGCATATAAGGTTACATACATATATAGTGGTAGCATATTAAACATATACAAGCGTTTTGTATATGTTTAATAATCTAGCTCTCATCTAACCCTTTACACAGCTAATTTCAAAATTGCTCTATAACGGAATGCATGCTAGTCACTGAAGGCCATATCAGTGGACTGCATACTGTGTACATAGTGTAACCTTGTGCTGAAGTACCGTAACTCCCAGTTCTGTTACAGAGCATGTGGTGATACATTAACTGATACATTAACTGTTAATGTAGCTTGCCTTTATAAATTGAAGACACTAGAATCAATGGAGCTTATTTGTTGGCATGCAAAAAACACACTGGTTTGATTAGTCTGACAATTATGTTCTAAGATGTTCCTGTGAAGAACAACTTTGCAGCAAACAAATAAAAACCAGCCAAGCACTAAATAAACATTCATCTTAGTAGTTGGTCAGCCTACATCCTAGGCATCTTATAGCTACGTCTCTAGCTATCTACAGTTAGTAATGGAATGTTCACATCATTGGGGTTCTATGGTGCTTTAGTAACCACTATATGGAAACAAAACATTTTAAAAAATTATAAAGTTGGAAACAATGGCTTTGAGTTTGAGGCCTAAAATCCACCCATTTTAGCTAAACTTCCAATTCTGTTAAAGGAAGAATCAGTAAGAGATTCACTGGGGTTGCCATTTCTGACTGTTTCTTCTGAAACTGCTTGCTGCCTGTCTGTCATGCTGGAGTTGTGGCTTTAAAACTTTCTAAAGGCTCACTAACCTAGAACAAGTGTAGAAATAATTGGTTATGACTCTTCTCTGACTTTGATTTACTGTATGTTTGTTCCAGGTCTCTGATTTATAAGTACTAAAAGCTAACACATCCTGTCAAATATCAATTTCAGAAAAAGACAAGCTATGGCAGCCCCCACAAATCTCCTATGACAGGTGTTCTTTAAGCTTAGCCTCAATCCAAGAACTCCGACTTTCCTACAATGAGGCTGACAGCTAGGAGATGTAAGACTTCCAATTTGTCTCTTTATTTACTTTGACATTGCCCACACAGAACTCCTTCAACTGGCATATGAGGTGGTTTTAGATTTTCTCTGCCCATAAATAGGCTATGTATGAAATGCTGATAAATGGACAAAGATCTGCTCAGATAATAAAAAGCCATCATTATCTAACTTTATATGATTAATATATGATGATCTCATCTTCCCAAGTTCATGGTCACTTGGCCGTGTTTTGTAGTTCTCTACGTAGGCTGCATATTTAGCTTTGACTATTAATAGCATGGTAGTATTCATTAAAAAGCAGTTTAGATGGCCCAATTTCTGTCAAAGGAAGATCACTATCAAAACCAGAACAATGAGTTTAGTAACCTTTAGCAACCAATCATGTTTTGGTTTATTGTAGTCAATTAAGAGCAGATTTTTGAGTAGTGGCTATGAGTTACCTAACTCTGCACAACCTCCTTGCTATCTGCACTACTTTGCTGAATAAACCTGGGCATATACGGCTCGAATTTTAGCCATTCATTTTTCTCTATTGTATACAGGCAGCCGTGGCACCGCAGCATAACTAAGGCTATTATAACTTTGAATATAATGATGAGCATCAGTAAGTGGAATTCAGAATAATATGTGGATGCCATAACCAGAGGTAGGAAAGTGACCAGTGCGGTGAAACAAATTTCCATTTTCCGCACAAAGTTTCTGACAAATTAGTTTAAAGTATGCACCAGAAATTTACAAAAAGAAGTGTGTTTCCAACCCATAAACCAGCAGACATGTTAATCTGCAAGTAGCAGGTGCTAGTAGAACAGAGGAGATACGTGCTGCCTTTCAGATAATAGCTACAACCTCTATTGTGTTTACAAGAGAAGAAGAGTTGAAAGAACAAAAAGCATATTTGAAGTTTTCTTCATAATTCTGCACTTTTAATCCAGCAGTTTGTGAGAATAAAATACATGGTGGAGAGCAGCAGAAAACATTGACAACACAAGCCAGAGTTTTACCACATATTTCCAGTACAATCTTATCTGACATAGAATTGGC
This sequence comes from Nanorana parkeri, assembly GCF_000935625.1. Taxonomy (NCBI): domain Eukaryota; kingdom Metazoa; phylum Chordata; class Amphibia; order Anura; family Dicroglossidae; genus Nanorana; species Nanorana parkeri. Next base: position 330,175 of record NW_017307160.1, on the reverse strand, counting down.
TGTATATGCATCATTTAAATAAAACTGTCACACACCTGGGCTATCTAAATTAAGCTTATGCTAAAAAAAAAGGTTATGTTCACTAAAACCACATGTGATTTGTGAGATATCTTGTGAGATATAGGCAGCTAAATTGATATGAAAATCTCAAATTTCCTTGTCAAAGTCGAGTTTAACCCTACCCCTCCCATATTCTAAGCCTCTCTATTGGTCACTGAGCTGCCTATCACATAAGGGGGCTTTGTAGGCAGGAGGGGCAGGGCCAGGCCAAATGTTTACAGGAAAGCAGAGATTTGCATGTAACTTTAACTTGCCTACAGATCACCAATGGTAACCTCTGCTATTTTTAAAATGTGTTTATTACTTTATGTATTTTCTTATATTACATACCTAGTTTGGATTGTCCAGGATTGTGACAGGTTTCCTTTAAAGCCACACTCCAGGCAGAATGATCATTTACACACCACACCAGGTATGTAAGCTATCATTAAAAAGCTGGGTGCTGTGTGCAGAGGGCTGCTGCAAACTATAAAAATCTTACCTTGAATCATGGCAAGATTTCTATATTTTGCATCAGTCGTCTGAACATTATGCCTGGAGTGTAGCTTTAAATATATCACACTGCAGAGGCTCACAAATTTTAGATTTCATCAGCTTGGGTGAAGGTTCAAAATATTTTTTCCTCCCTTCTCTAATTTCGTTATTGCCCCTGTCAGCTTTTCTAAACTGCAAGGCTAAAACAACAGGATAATCTCTGGTATCCGTTATTCATTAACTCCAACCTAGCCATATCTACAACTTGACAATGAAAAAAAGAAAAGTGTAAGACTTGGTCATTTAGTATATACTATATGTAACCATATTTGTTAGTACCCTTCGACAAAAAAAAGAGAAACTGACAATTTTCTCTAAAATAACTTGAAACTAACAAAAGTAATTGTTATCTATCATTGTTTATTTCATATTTAATAAAATTCAGACTTTGCCATTGATTTATGAATCAGCAGAAAATTTAAATAATAAAGCAAATGAAAATGGCACAGACAAAAATGATGGGACCATAACCTACTATTTTGTTGCACATCGTTTAGAGGCAATCACTGCAAATTTTTGTAGCTCTCAATGAGACTTCTGTCTCCACCAACAGGTACTTTGGCCACTGTTCTTAAGCAAACTGCTCTAGCTGTCTCAGGTTTAAGGGTATCTTTTTCAGACTGCATATTTCAGCTCTTTCCATAAATGTTTAAAGTATTTAGATCAGGGCTCATAGAAGGTCATTTCAGAATAGTCCAGTATTTCATTCTTAGCCATTCTTGGGTGCTTTTAGCTGTGTGTTTTGGGTTATTATCCTGTTGGAGGACCCATGACCTGTGACTGAAACAAAGCTTTCTGACACTGGGCAGTATATTTTGCTCCAGAATTCCATGATATGGGAAGTCAGGATGGTACATTTCAGTAAAAATGTAAAAGTAAACCTTGAGAAGCATACAGGAAGAACAACCTTCATGTTTAGTACTTTAGGTTTTCAACCACACATTACTGCTGAACACCAGTTTACCTAGTTGTTGGTAGACTGTTGACCTGAGAAATCATGCTTTGGAAGCAGGAGAGCTATTCCCATCCCTTATATGTTTCTTGATGTCTCTCACATACAAAAGCTTTCAGGAAGTACACTCCTAGTGATGAGCTGCACACATAAATGACTGTAGAGAATTACAGGGGACTTATATGAAGGTAAATTGATAACATTTTCTGGTTTTAGCTCATTTGCAGTGGAGCACGGAGAGGACGTGCTGTACAACCTATGCTTGGTTTATTTTTTTTACCCAGTACAGAGTCCCTTTAAAACACCCTTCAACTCCTGTCTAGGAGTGCTATATACAGATTTCAACATGAGCCAAAACTGTAGCTTTAAAGTAGTATTAAACGCTTAAACCTTTTTCAACAATTACTCCAGATCCAAAAAATATACTTTGTCCAGCAAAGTATTCCTTTACATTTTTGTCCAAACAACTAGCTCCAACCCTCTCAGCTCCACTTCCCCCGAACTTCCTTTGCAGCACTAGATCACAAGGGACAGTGCAGTCTCCAGTAGCTGTATATCTTCTAGCTTGGAGAAGGAAGCCTTTAGGGGCTGAATTATTAAAATAGATGGAAGAAAAATGAGCTCAGGTTTGGAGTTGTTGCCCATTGTAACCAATCAAAATTCTATAATTTATCAATAAAATATAAGGTAAAACCCAACTGGCAGCAGCTCCACTTTTGCGTTGTTATCTTCTCTTTAGCTTTCAGCTCTTTAGGACCTATTTATACAATCGTTTTCATTTTGAATCGCACCATCTACAGAACTATGCTACAGCGTTAAAAATAAAAATAGGACAGTAGAGATTGTCAACAAATCCTTAGTTCTGACAATATATATCTTTTAAGCAGTAGAGTCTGTTATTTCTATTTCATATCATTGAAATATTGTATATATAACATTGTAGTGCATATATTTTAGCCATGAATGGAAATGTTTAAAGTTGTCCCTTTCTTAATTCCCAGAAAACTGTCAGGCGTGGGATTGTGCTGCCACAACTAAACTGTTACAAATTCAGTGAATCCTAAATATGACACTATAATTATACACCAAAGGATTCAATAGTTAAATGCGAGGTTGTATTACAGAGAAACACTATGGCTTAGAGGTTAGCTGCTCTGGTTTCCTCACACTGTCCAACAAGCACTGACAAAATAGGTCCTAAAGTGGGTATGGGTCAGTAAAGGTCAGGGACTGATGTAAATAGTTCAATGTTCTCAGTAAACCACTCATATTGTACTACCACTAGAATATACTGGGGTTCAACATTTTCTTGCAGTTTTAATATATGTAGTGTTAAATAGTACATTTGTCTTTGAATTGATTATATATTGCTTAAAACACAGGTTCACATTAGAATAAATTAGCCTCCTAACCTATTCTAGATGACTACTTACTTTTTTTGACGGCAGTAGTTACAATACAGAAACTGCCTGCGTCTTTGCAGTAACTCCCCATACACTTGAATAGAGTCTTACTTCAACTGTTTGGCCATGGTCCATTCACGTTACTGCTAGGCATGGGCTGCATTGGCCCGAGATTGCTGCAGAAGGCTTCCGTTGGCAGAAAGAGGTAAGTAGGAACTTACATGTGGGTTTAGCTGGGGGGCTAGGAAGGCGGGCTGGGAAGTTGGACTGGAGAGGTGGCTAGGAAGGCAGGATGGGGAGTTTTTTTATACTAAATTGTATCTGTCCTTTAAAGACTTTTCTGTCTGTCAGCTTACATACTGTATATTGGGCTAGGGAGGTGGCTAGGATAGTGGGCTGGGGAGTTTTAATACTAAACATGAACTGTCCTTTAAATACCTAAAGAGTTTACACAATATAGAATGAAGCATACAAATGTCAAATGCACACATTTAAATGTAATCCAGTCATATGAGGTATGGGATTCAGTTGGTGATAGCTTTATAACTGGATTTTCCCTATATTAAATGTCAAGAGTTCGCTGTAAAAATATGTATCAGTTTTTTTTATTATGGATTCAGAAAAGTGGAATATAACTTTCGTATCCTAGGTAGCATGTAATTCAGCATCATTGATAATATGTATAAACAACAAAATGAAAACAATAATTTTTAAACAGCCAATGTCCTTCAGATTATTTTCAGCCAGATGATGTGGCTGAGCGTGCAGATGGCATGTGTTCCTGAAAGCTGCTGAGAAAGTGACCAGATGGGGATTGTTTTTCTGAATAACGCAGGTGCTGCAAATAATACATGTGTGTAATGATCATTAATAATCAAGGTCCACCCTGCAGATACTGCTTGGAAAGATTGATGATGTACGACAGGAGTGTAATAAAATAATAAGATTACATCATGGAAATGCATAATGAATCAGAAGATATAAACATAAGAGGTCTACAAAGATAAATGGGCAACATTATAGAAAGACAGCTTGTCTACATGGATGGAAATGTTATTTATTTTTAAGGCATTAAAGCTGTACTCTCATCTGTCATAAGGCAGGCTAAAAATATATCCAGTATTAACGCTGCCCTAAGGGTTTAACTATATAGGCAATGTATGTGGGGTTGCAACATCTATAATCATCTACAATAGTTTTTAGACATTAAAAATTATAGAAGTAAATCAACTTAACATTTATCATTTTTTACCTTAATAAGAACTGTGCTGTGCTGGTCCACCAGTGTGACCTAAACCTGTGTTCTCCTGCTGGTATTTTCCAGAGCGGGTTAATCTGGTCATTAATGTTGATGGCAGGTAGATATCCAAAGTCAATGGCATCACTCTGTCCCACCCTTTTATAACAGTCAGCAGCTCTTAGCACAGAAGTGTGTCTGACTGTCACCAGAGTCAGTAAAAGACTTTGTGAAATGTTCTCCTGCCTAAGGTACTTATCTACAGTACTGTGGCCTTCAAGTGTAGTACTTTGAGTAACAAGAAAAGAAGGCACATTTGTAAATAAATATATACACTTTGTACGCTTTAAGAGCTAATGCCACACCGCCAGAATCACTGTTATTATAGGCACACAGAATATACAATCTTAAATATTGCAATCATCAGAAATCTCTGTAGCTAGTCACATAGATGGAGGGATTGCAGAGGTTTGATCTTCAACTAGGCCTGGAGGGCCCATTGATGCATTATGGTTTGTTAAGGTGACACTAAACTCTGGAATTAATTCTTAAAAATGCATTCACGTACCCTATTAACAAAAATGTATCTTATTTGTATATCACTCCACTATATATGCTCAAATCATCTCGGAATTCATGCTGACACTGTCCTTTCTTCTAGAGGTGGCTACTTTTGTCCCCCTGGTCTCTGTGTGTATTGTAAAGTAGGCACTGCTCCAAGCCCGCTCCCATGATGGACTACAATCTCATGTTTAGTTTACTAAATTGTATTGAGATTTTAGTCCATCACGGGAGTGAGCTTGAAGCAGTAGCTACTTTACAACACACACAGGGACCATGGCAAATAAAATTAGCCGCCATCCAGAAGTCAGCAGGAATTCAGTTATGAATTGAGGATCTACAACTGAGTGATACACAAATAAGATACATTTTTATTAATTGTTAGGGTATTTGAATGCATTTTTAGGGTTTAACTCCTGAGTTTCTTGTCACTTTAAATTTGGCCAGTGGGAAAAATTTCCAAATAAGTATAAAATGTGCACCAAAGAGCAGGGAGAAGAATGCATATCAAAGTGACCATATCATTCAAGAAGAAGCAGTAGCTTGTATAAACACAATGGGGTCTATTTATCAATGTTTTTATTTGAATATTTAAGAAAACTGTCTACACGAAATAAAAAAATGATTTCCCTTCTGACAGCTGGTTACTAATTGTAACAACTAAAACAAAATAAGTACATACTGTATGTAACCTTTCAAGCTTGTTTGCACCATGTCTCTTGAGCTGTGTTTTTCTGCATACCACAAGTAATTCAAGTAGATCCCATCGCACTCCTGAACGGGTATAACCCAAGATAATGGGTGGGTGCTGAGGTGACAGCAGATGCCTCTGCAGATCAGTATCACATGGTAGAAAAGTCACTCGCACTCCAATAAGAATTTCAGTCAATGTTCTTTATTGACAAAAGAATTGTCACATTGTATAGTGACGTTTTGGAACCGTGTAGGTCCCTTCTTCAGGCAAACAAAGTGTGCATACCACCACACATGTATGATATGAACAGAGCAACATAGAAATCAAGGGGCAGGGTGTGCTCTTCAAGCCGCCTTACCTCTGAATAGAAACCATTTAATTGTGCCACATTTAAAAACCCAACAATCAAAAAATTCTACAGATTCCCAATTTACAGATGATCAAAAGCAATGATCACCCCTATTCTTGAAGATGTCTAATAAAGTCCACTTTATGGCCATATACATCCTTTAACCATGTGATCATCATACAGGTAGATGATTGTTGTTGTTGGTTGATGTGAGGTTGTTAATTTATGATCCGCATAAAACTTATGTCCAGCTTAAAGTGTAGTTCCACTTTTGCATCCAAATCGGGATGACACCTACTTTATATTTGTTACATGTTCCCATTCACACAGCATAATGTAAAAAATATTTACAGGGTTATTAACTAAGCTGCCGTAGGCAGTCGAGTGAATAACCGAGCCGTAGTGAAGTGAGCTGAACAACGTTTGGCTATTCACTACGGCTCAGTACGGCTGATTTCAGCCATACATCAGCTGACATCAGCCATACGTGGGCTGCCTTCGGCTGCACTTTGGTCATGCTCTGCATGTTCGGCTGAGCCGAAGTGCAGAAGGACTTCTACTCAGCCGATCCAAGGCTTCGGCTGATCCTTCGGCTAGCTTTGTGAATTTTAGGCTTTGGATCTAGAACTATAAGTCATTTTTTATATTACTTAAGCCAGATAGAACTTTCATGCAACTTTTATGCTTGAAAGGTTACATATGTACATGTTTTGCTTTAGTTATTAATGTTTTCATCTAAATTTCACACAATGTTCACCAAAGATTCACAAGCATATTTCTATTTGAATCATATGTGAAAATGTATTTTGGGTGAAAGTTGTATGCATCTTGGGGAAAACATTGATGAATTGACCCCAAGATTTCTATAATCTCTTCATCAGAATCACACATTGCAAAGTCACCATATTCATATGAAACATCTTGCCAGGACATTGACAATGCCATCAGAGACCTGACAAATTTATTTTGAGAATTTGTTTGGTTTTAACATTCGTTTTTGGAATAAATGTAGTGTGCCAAACAATAACCACATTAACTGTTAGAATTTGGCTAGTTGGAGAAAAATTTCCCTTCCTGCTCCTTCGATTTTTTTTCCCTATGGTTGAAAACGGCCCATGATTTAACCCCATTAACAAAGAGAAAATTGGACGAACATCTGAAATTTCTTTTTTTTCTAATGAAATTCTACCGGTGTATAGATATGAAAAGAGCCTTTTAGTATTTGACTGGGCCATTAGCTGTTTCACTATTGATTTCACTTGACAGTGCTTGGCCAATCAGTGCTGCCACATGAGAAGTCCATAGGTCTGTTTAAGCCATGACCCCAGTGATTCATATCGTATTAGAGGACTCGACCGGCAGGTGAACGGAATGACGGGAGTGTGAAAGGAAAGTAGAATAACAGGTTAAAGGATAGCTAAATCCAAAACTAGAAATGCAATATCTTGCAGTTTCCAAGTTGTTTTATTTTTTTCAGACTACTGAAAAATACCGCTGCTCCTGTCAGAAATGTTGTGTCTTTGTCCCTTCCTGTCCACTGAACTGAAATCTCAAACAATGGTATTAGCTTTCCCAGTCCTCTTTTGTGAACTACAAAGCAATGCCTTTCCCTATAATGGAGATAAGGAGAGGAGCAGGTGATTGTAGTCCAAATCAGGAGAGCAGCCCAGGGTGACAACAATGCTCCTCCATAGATACTGAGCATTGTCACCCTAGGACAGGAAGTGGGATTTTTGCAGGATTGCCAGGGGAAAATGCAAGGAAGAAATAAAACAAATGCAGCCACCACATCTGTGGTCAGGTAAGATGCAATATATTCCGTTTTTGTTTGGGGTTTAGATATGGTTTAAAGTCATTCAGTTACTTTGTATTGTATGGGCAAAGCACAGGTTTGCATTAAGCGAAATAAATCTGGTATATCAAAGAAAAAGCAAACCATAGGCTACAACAATTCCACTTAGGTTCTGGGAATTTTACTTGTAAGAACCTTTTCCGGTAATATTATTTTTGATCCTCAAACCAAATCTTAGGCTGACTCCAGAAACTTTGAACCCCTAGGCACAAATTAAAAGCTTACTTCTTACCTGCATCCCAGAGGAGACCTCTCAAAAGCTTTCATGTTGGGAATATTCAAGAAAAGAAAACCCTTTACCTTTTCCCTCTCTTCCACTCTAAGATTTTCAATTTTCTGACTTGGCTGACAATACCGCTGCGGATATCAAAGAGCAAATCTCTAGAACACAGGACTCACTTTATAATGGACTCACAGCAAGCTAAGCCACCATGTCAGCTAATAAAGGGATTTCTAATGAATCTTGGCACTCAGCCAAAGTTTTTTCTTTCTTCTTCTACGTTATAATGCAACAGCGTGCCATTCTTAATAACAGGGGGGAGGAAATGCATACATAATATAGGAGCACATCATTGGAATATAACTGAGCATGTTGGAGAATTTTTCATTTCTGCGCAAGTCTAAATACTATTTATGAAAAATCAGATCACAGTATTGCAGCCAGCCTAGGCTCTTGGGTTTGAAACATCAGAACAATGATGTGTGGGTTATGTGAGCATGCTGGAGAGCTGATTCTCCAATAAGCTTATTTTGCTTCTTGAAGATGTGGTCCTTCAAGCTTCACCATGAATTCTTACTCTTGCTGCAGCATAAAGAACTTCACTCTATGCTGCTGTAAGAAGAAGCAATAGTTTACAGATCAGGAAACTTTGAGGCAGTAAAACCTCTGTTGGAGTCCAAGAGATATAAAAGTCTAGCAGACAACTGATGACTGCCAGCATCTACTCCATGTAGAAATATCAAATACATAAAAAACAAATACAATAAAAACAGTGACAAATGTGCCGAAATGACTAAGTTTGGTGATATAACATAACTTTTTTCAAACTCTTTACTAATATTTTATCCTCTAAGCACCATTAAACACAAACTCTGTACTCAGATACAGAAGGCGGTCTCAGACTTTCTCCAACAGAGTAGCCTTCTAGATTAAGCTTAGCGCAGGCTATAACAGATAAGTCTTTCTGTAACAGGGCAGTATCTCAAATAGAAGTACCTAGAGATCAGTCTGTCGCACAGGACAGCTTCTAGTTTGGTCTAAAAGCATGGTGTCTGTACCACTAGGTCCCTCTCTATCAAGCCCTTATAACAAGAACATCGCTCAAATAGCAGTGTCTGACATGGCAGCCTCCTTCTAGTAGCTCACAGAAGAATCTCTCTTTTACTGAGCAGACACTCTCCAACATGGTTGCCCAACATGCTAGTCCTCCTGTTAGTAAGAAATTTCCCTTTGGCATTGTCTAATAGGCTGTCTCTTCTCAGGATGGCAGTATCAACATAACAGTGCGAGGCTTAGTCTCCATGGGCTGCAAAATAAGGCATTTCTGACCCCTTCCAAGTGCCACCCACAACTACTGACAGTGAGCACGGAGTTGAATGGCAGCCCCTAGACTGATAAATACCAATTTTTCTCCCATAATGATGATGCCCTAATGAAAAAGACTTTGCCCACTTTGAAGATGGGTAGTCGGTTTAATCCTGTTTGACAGCACAGCAGCATGTAGAGGGAAGGAGGATGATTTTTACATGAATGTACATGAGAAACTACACTGATGCGGTAGAAAACAAATTCAGCTGATTTCTTATTCTTCACAAACCTGATGATGTGTTTTTAGTGTGTGGGTTGTTTGTATGTATGATTTGTATGATAGGCAACGTGTGTCAGAAATACTAAGCACTTGGTTGGATGCTGAGAGCACTTAATAGCTAGAGGTTTACTATGTGTTTAAACCACTTAGGGTTATGTTAGGAAAATTGCCACTTACTATCTTGAATAAAGTAGAAAAAAGTAAATAGAAAACGATTATGCGGAGCTAGCAGTGACAGCTAGCTCCGCCCAATAGTTTTCTATTGTCCGGCGGCTCTGCTGCTGTAAAAAAAAAAAAAGAAAAAAAAAAACTCTCCCGGGCGCTCTGGGAGCCCCCCGCTCCCGGCCGCCCAGGAGAGAGACACTGCTGTGTCTTTTTTTCTTTATTCTGACACGAGCGGCTATTGTGAATAGCCGATACAGCACCCCTTCGGTTCTACTGAACCGAAGGGGTCCTGGGGCCGAAGCTAGCCGAAGGATCGGCCGAAGCTACGGCCAAAACCTTCGGCAGCTTTGTGAATAGACCCCATAGACTTGTGCAACAAATGGTTGGTGGCTCTGCTGATATCTGATTATTTTATCTAGTAAATGGCATATTACCTCACACTAAAGAATGTGCAAGAAGCATAAACTGAAATTTTCATTTTGAGCAGCGACAGTATTTTTTCATTTGTGCATATTTCAAGAGCCTTGGGATCCTCACTGTAAAATTTTCCATTCTGGCTCTGAGTGACTTTTGAGAAGAATGCTGTAGAGCACAATGAGCTACACACAACTCAACCTGCACAGGAAAAAGCCAGATGTTGAAAATGTTTAACATAAATTGCTCAGTAGCACACTGAGCATTTCATATTGCTTCTTCCTCTACAAAAGTATCTGGCTGCAAATGTGGGTCCCTAACTCCCTGTTAACAACCTGATCCCACATTGCCTTCTGAAAAGAGACAACATGGCTATCATCTTACAAGTGACGGAATCATCTTTTCATTTACCAGAATATGACTGGTCATAGTAAAAAGAATCTGAAGTAAGTGACATTTTACTAATCAACATGACATTACATTAAGGTTACTAGATTTTCAGAATGAAACCCAGGGACTCCCTTCTGACTATGTCTTTGTAATATCCCCTTCACACACCGTACCGATGTACACCAAAATCCACAGGGTGCTGGAACAACTGGTGGATGGCGCCACAATGTACGATCTAGAAGATTTTTTTTTTTCGCACAACATTCTGCTTTAGAATATCCTATTTATTTGTATTTCTTTAGCATGACATGTGAATGCAACGTTTTGGGAACGAAGGACCCTTCATCAGGCAAAGTTTTTGCACAAGTTTGTCAGGCACACTTTGGCTGCCGAACAGGTCCTGTGAGGCTCTGAAACGTTGCATTCACATATCATGCTAACGGAATACAAATAAAAAGGATATTTCAAAGTTGAATGGTGTGCAGACAACATATCTTCTAGACGCTCCTGGCCATGTCCCCTTTTAACCACAAGCACAAAATCATACCCCATTTGTAGCCATACCCACACATTTCTGCCCTGATTTTCAACACACCCTCAAACACTTGTTCACAGACCTTTGGAACTAGAGGCAGACATTCAAAGTACATAGACAAAATAAACATTTCAAATAAGAATCAGCAAGATATGCATGCATTGTCATTAGGGGCGCCTTGAAGGTATCAAGAAGATAAACTAGAGATGTGTCCAATAAAATCAGTGTCACTGGGTTTAGGGTTGGATGGGGTTATGAGGAAAACAGATGTGGAAGATGGGCTTAAAGGGGAAACACACATGTGGCTGAGAAGGGCAGAAAGAAAAATAAAAATAAAAAGGGGAGATTGCTGCAAACTTTGTTGCAACATGTTCTTTGCTCACAGCCTGGATACAAACATGGAAACTGGAGGTGGTTTCAAGGGACCCATTGAAGAATGATACCGCTTGGGACTGCTGCTCTGCGCAGCCTACTATGTTCGCTGCTGATCAATGCCCTGACACCAGGCTCCCTGCACATGTTGGGAGGCCAGTGGGGAGCTAGGAGTGTGGGAGGAAACCCACAAAAACATGAGACAATATACAAATGACATACAATTTCTCCGGTGGGAATGAAACCCGGGGGTGGGATGGGGGTAACCCTTTAACCGCTACACTAGCCACTAAACTACATGGACAACAACAATTTTATTAGTAAAACAGTATATTTGTACTTATATGCATATTGCAGAACAGAAGAAATGAAACACATCCACAAAGCTCTACCTGTCTAAAGTTAAACATTTCAGACCAAATCATGTTTATACAGGCATGCCGCCAGTTCATTGTCAAGCTGTTCAGAAAAGGAAGACACGTTTGGCGTATTTTTAATTCTTTTTTTTAAGTCTCACAACAATGCTGTTCTATTTTAATTGTTCCTGTTATGTAAGTGAAGTATTCGCACGTTCCAAACAACTAACAATTGTAAGTTATTAGGCAGTATATGGGGAGAGCTGCTGCCAATGCAGGAAGGGTGAGGTGAAGGGTGTTTGGGGGTGGATGGGTGGGATGAAGGAATACAGACAAAAAACCTCAAAGGAAGATGCAAGACACTGTAGCTTTTGTTTTTTGTTCCAAGATGGAAATAACTGTCTTCAGCTCTGATAAGCTGTCCTTTTGATCTCCCATTCTTATAATTAGCGATAGACACTAGGCCATTTTATGCAGCTGTTTTAATTCAGATTTTAGACCGTATCTAGCTGTGTTGTGGTCAGCGTGTTGCAAAACATGCACATTCACCTTTCACTCCCAGTGACCCTGGTTAATCATATACGGTTACGTTTGTGCTACTGTTTTGGTTCATTTGAGGGTAATACAGTTAACCCACGTTTGTAAATATTTTTGTACCTGATACCTGATAACCACCAGTCAAAGGAATATCATATAAGATCTTGTTATATAAATATCTACTCTCAGGTCATGTCCTCACTGCAAAATTAGTGGTCAACTTATGGCTAAGCATCTGCAGATATGTCAACCTTAAAGGAATGTATTCTGTGAAATATGTATACTGCGTATGCACTTCTTAGCTGGAAATAGCAAATTCTAGACATGGCTTAAAAGGCGACTAGTAGATTGGCCTGCAATACTAATAACAGCATTGCTCCCGACTGTCCCATATATGGACAGACTGTCCCTCTTTAGAACCAATATAACTCTGTCCATCGTTCCTCTTTCTGGTCTACTCCATAAAAGTCTGTAAAAATCTTCTTTTTTAATCCATAATAAATGTTATATTGCACTGAAACTTTCATCTAACCTGTAAATGATTTCATTTGTTATTAAAAGACAGTATAAAGAAATCATAGTGGTAAGAAAAGTACTTGTGGCTTTGATCAATCACATATTAGTTTTTTTTTTTTGAGCATGTACTTTTTATTGAATTTTCAATGAATACAGAACTAAAGCGTACAACAATAAAGTAAAAGGGTACCGTGTCATAGAAATGGGGGTACATACACAGCGAGGCGTAATCATTCAGTTTTGTAGATAGTTGCAAAACATTTGGGAAATCATGAGTCGGTATGATTATAGTAGTTTACATTTCTTTGCCGTGCATGTAATGACACTCTTAAGCGTAGGATTCAAGGCCACCTCTCAAAAACAGAGTACATATTCGTTTTTAATGGTCTTTGTAATGTGTATGGTACAAATGTGTCCTTTGCCTACATACTTTGTGCTAAGACCCTTGTGCCCAACAGACTCTATGTGTGGCCTTGGACTGGTTTCGAAACCTTTTGGCACCTGTGGACTTTGCAGACAACAGTGTGGTGTTGAGCACTGCAAAACTCTCTGTATTTCAGCACCCAGAACTGAAGTAAAGGCAGTACTAACAGGGGCAGTCTAGTACTGGCCTTGTTGGGGAAAGAGTGGCTCAGGAGCGTGTGATCTGGTAAGGTTAAATTTCACTGCTGCTGCACTGACCACCAATGTGGGGTGGGGTGCACAGGTTAAAAAACACTGCACTGACCATCAATGTGCGGGGGGAGGGTGGATAAAAAAAAACAGTTCTCCTGTCTACATATGGGGCAAGGGAGGGTTAAATAGTACTGCTACTAAACGGTTTTGTTTCGGTTTTGAAATTTTCATTTCCATGCACCTCTAATTTTTTTTTCTTTTTTTTCAAAACTTTTTTATCATCACTTTTTTTATTTTTATTTTATTTTTTTTATTTACATTTTTATACTTTTTTAAAATTTTATTTATCTGATTATCTTTTACTTTTTTACAATTTAGTTATTTTATTTTTTTATTTGTTATAATTTCATTCTTATTATTTGTTACTTTTTTATTTTTTAATCTTACTTTCTTGTTCTTTTTATCATTTTAATTATTATTTTTTACTTATTTTTCATATCTTGTATTTATTTTATAATGTTTTATCACAGGGGCTTGTTAGCATTTGGAGGTGATGGGGGGGGCGGGCGAGAACTTCCTGATGGGAGGGTTGGGTGCGGGACATCAGACGCCTGGGAACCTAATGTCCCTCACCTCATCAGAAGGATCCCTGCGGCTCCTCTGCTCCCTGGTGGCAAATTTGGCTCTGCCGGTGCCCTCTTCATACCGGCGGTGAGAGGCGGCTCTGATCACACCTGTCAGAGCTCCCCCTCTCTCCTCCTGGCCACTCTGAAGCTGCAGCGGCTGGGAGGAGAGAGAGGGAGCGCAGAGAAGTGTGATGGCCCCCCTCCCAGTCTGCATCTTTCCGCCCCCCCACCGGCGTCCTCAGGCAGCTGCTTGATCTGCCTGTAGGATAGTGCCGGCTCTGGTCACTGACATCAATGCTAGGGGTTATTTTTGTGTCCACTAACACCAATGCTGGAAGTTATGTTTTTGGTCACTGACATTAATACTGCGCCGGTTATTTTTATAGTCACTGACACTAATGCTGTGTGTTATTGATACCAATGCCAAAGGCTTTTATTTTGTCCACTGGCATTAATGCTGGCAGCTATTTTTGTGCCCACTAACACCAATGCAGGGGGTGTTTTTTGTAGTCACTGACACGAAAGCTGGGGGTTATTTTTGTGTCCACTAACACCAATGCTGGGGGGGGGATTTTTGTGGTCTTTGACACCAATGTTGTTTTTTTTATTGTGGTCACTGACATCAATGCTAGGGTTTATTTTTCTGTCCACTAACACCAATGCTGGGAGTTATGTTTTTGGTCACTGACACTAATGCTGCATGCTGGGGGTTATTTTTCTATCCATTCACAACAATGTTGGAGGTTATTTGTGTGGTCACTGACACTAATGCTGGGGGTTATTTATGTGGTCACTCACACTAATGTTGGGGGTTATTTTTCTATCCATTCACAACAATGCTGGGGGTTATTTTTTTGCAGTCACTGACACTATTTCTGTGGGTTATTATTGTGGTCATTGATACCAATGCTGGAGGTTTTTATTGTGTCCACTGACACCAATGTTGGGGGTTATTATTGTGTCCACTGACGCCAATATCCCAGGACTTGCAAAGTAACATAGGCAGATAAATATTTTTTAAGCAAATGTTTCTCAAGCACAGCTCATGGTGAAATTAGAGGCTAATTTAGATAAGATTTCAGGGCAGATGAAAAAATAATGAATCAGTAATAATTAGATAATTTACCAGTTAGAAGGTGGTTGAAGATCTGTCTAACCTTGTCTGGACTATGGGTCCACTAAATGCACTTCAACTTTTTTGTCTAACTTGGAACACCAGGGCATGCTTGACATTTTCAGTAAGTGTTGGGGCTGCTTAGGACAAGTACCACATTACTTGAACTACTAGTAGTAAATTCATATGTGTCATATGTGACATATGTGTCTCTTGCTATTTCAAATCATACTAACTGCATGCTTTAAATCCATCAAGATCTTTTTCAGTTTTAAGGAATGCATTAGTACAGGAAGAAAATGCAATGAAAGTGAGTTGAGACCTAAATAATTATGTAGGTATGCATGGGGAAATCAGTATGAGAAAGGCAGATTAACTGTACGTACGTCAGAAATATTTTAAAGGTGATGTGGAACCTTGGAGAGCACATTCAAATACTTGCATTGTGATGATTGGCAGAGTTACAAATATTACTTTAGGGAGAACCTGCTCTCTTACTCAGTGGTCTAAAGAAAAGCATGGTTAACCTTTACCAGAGTTACAAAATATTTGCCACATATTTCTGAGCACCATGATTATTTTATTTGCCTATCCACCTTCCAAAAGCATACCTAGGTTTGTTGGTCATGAAATGTTAAAATTCATTGAATTTTTATGTAAAAAGGTGTGCAAGTCTCTGTGCAGAGTGGCTGTTATGTTAAGTGGTATGTGCAACTATTCCATTTGTACAGTATTCACAGCTACTTCTGTCCTATTTATCAGTAGACAAGAACACTAAACTGGAGAAGAATCAAATATTTCTCTGAGGCCCAGTCAACAGTTTCAGACATGACATGGATGCCAGAAAATAGGATCACAGACAAGGAGAATGCTAATGTAGAAACATTCGGAAATATCCAAACTTGGTAAATTATAGCACATCTAAACCAAAAAAAACCATGTAATTTATTGCAGTTTACCAGTCTTTAGATGTGTTAATGTGTTTTCCACAATTTTTACCTGGTAATCCTGCAAATAACACACTTCCTGTCCTAATGTGACTATGCTCACTTACTCCACTGTATATATGTAGGGAGCCATAGTTGTCACACCTGGCTACTCCCTTGATTTGTCCAAACACATCTCTCTCTTCGTGTCCATTACATTTGGGGCTGGGTAACTTGTAGTTTACAGACAACAGGAATATTACATTGTTTATGATTTCAGTTGAATTTAGAGGAATTGACAAGGTCATTGCATTTCTGGAAACATCAACATGTATGTTCTGAAATTGCTGAAAATGTTCTTAGTCTGGAAAAAGAAAACTAGTTGTATATGGGTATTGACAAAGATATATTAGTTGGCTATAGGAAGTAAAAGCGTTCAAATTCTAAGGCTAATCTTGTTGTAGGCTTGTTGGCTTGTTGTAGACTTGAAAATTTACTCTGAGTAGGGCCTTGGCCATGTTGAGCTCTACTGTTATTACTCTTTTGTACGCAAAGTTTCAATTGTGATGAGTTGCTCTTTCGGGGAGTTCAAAAACTAAATAAAATTCAATACATTTTGGAGAGTGTTCAATAGTTGTTCATAGCTTTATATGAGATTCATACTATTTTAATGACTTATTCTACTGTGGATCAAGGACAGTTCTACAAAGTGTTAGCTTAAATTGGTAATCTTCTGAATGCTCTTAAAAGATCTTCTCTCTGGTTGAACCCCACCTAATTCTATTTGCAGGTCTTTATACAAATGAAAGAGCGGGCACAAAAAAGTTATAGGAACCCAAATAAAATGGAAGCAGATGGTGCTGTGGTAACCAGTAAATGTTTAGTTCAACTTGTTAATCTATAGTACAAGTTGGTTGTTATAGGAACAAGTCCAGAGGGTTGATCTTATGTTACATGCATTATTATGAGAACAATTTCATTTGCAAAATAACAGGTGCCTGCAATGATGAGCAATTTGATACGCCATGTAAAACCGCGCTGCCAGACTCGTTATGTCATTTTCCACTCTCATTACTCTAGAAAAATACTGGTCTTAAGTAACATAATTCCTCCACGTCATGTAAATATTTTGAACAAATGAATATAGGAATCAAATCCGACAGCTGTGCTAAAACGAAGACCCATCCAATAAATCTAGACATACTGTATATTGCGTTAGGGAAAAAAATGAGATAATGGGATATAAATGCTTATTAATAAGGTTAGACCAAAAGGTATTTCATTTTGATATTACATTTGAAAAAAAATTACATGTTACAAAATTACAGTGTTTTTTTCTGTTGTGCAAAACGAAAGCTACAATTAATACAGGAGCCTAATAATGTCCAAATTTACGGTATGGCTATTGTCACACATGACACAGCCATGACAAATTCTTCAGTCAACTTATGCACTACATCTTGGTGCGAAGATGGTATATTCTATGGATGTTATTGACAACTTGGATATTGCTTGTTATAGCACCCAAAGTAGAGATAATTTCATTATAGTGTACCATGGAAATATGTTTAAATAAGTCTGTCCGATGACACACATTTTAAACCATTTGCCTAATGATGTGTAACCAGGAAGTATGTAAGTCTTAACAGCTCAATGGTGGTGTGAACAAGTCCTAAGATAAACTTTACCCTGAAGCAGAGTGGCCCTTCCCCACATGACAGCACTTATGTAGTCCCTGGGCTGAGTCGCCTGTCTCCAGGGCCAAGTACTGTTGCATAAGGGGAGGTATGGCCAAGAGAGTAAGCACAAGAGGGGCGCCTTTCCTGGTGCAGGTAAATTTTATTTCAATAGTCATACAATAAAATCAGAAAGGTACTCACAAACATAAGTGTAAAAAAGCCATGAAATAAAAGCTGGCAAGCAGATGGACATCCACTGGACGGTTCCTGTGTGCGAGTGACGCTGACGCGTTTCCGGGGCACGCCCCCTTCATCAGAACATGTTCATGTTCAGAACATGTATGTTTGTGAGTACCTTTCTGATTTTATTGTATGACTATTGAAATAAAATGTACCTGCACCAGGAAAGGCGCCCCCCTTGTGCTTACTCCCTAGATCCCACAGCTTTCCCGGCTGCTTTGGGGCAGCATCCTGCAGCATGCCCAAGAGGATTTCCCATTGAGGACTGATTGCCTGTGGCGCTTTATTGCTTTTACTTTGTTTGAGGTACAGCCAAGAGACTGGTCAGCTGATATTTCTGTAGAAGACTTTACAGGAGCCTGTGATGCTTTGTAGAGGAGGAACCTTTACCTCAAGGTAGCATTTGACAACTTATGATGTCTGGTAACTGGAAGGACTTTAGTTTAGCAACAGTGGTCACAGAGGGTCTCCCTTGATAAAATGCAAAGCAGATACACTCCAGTTACACATATGCACATACTTTAAGGTGGTCCCTTGAACTGACAGAATTCTGTAGACCAGTTAGTCAATTAATTAATTACAGGTGATTGGTAAAAAAAACCCAGCAAAATGGTTTAATACTGCATGGAAACTCTCACAAATGAACCACAGCATATGCTACACATGAATAAGCTACTTCAGCAATGAATAACAATGGATAAAAGTGGAAGCTCCCTTACAGACACAGATGGATATTTAACAAATGTTCTGATAAATACCATAAAAATACAGCATCCGATATTACCAGAGGCCTGAATTAGCATTTCGGCACTCCATTCTCAACAAACACTGTGGGGTTGATTTACTAACCTTATAAACACACCATGAACGTGTATACACCTCTGTAGTGTGTTCCCTCCCAGCATGATCTATGGGAGGAATCGAAACACCTTTGTAGTGTGTACACACCCAGCAGGTGTGATGTGCAAAGCCCTGCAATGAATTGCAAGGTAATGTGGTGTAAATTAGCTCTATGTTATGTTGCTTGCGTTGATGAATGCAGGAATGTAAATGCATTAGCTAACCATTTTTGTCTAAACTGTGAAGCAGCATTATATATGCATCATGTGCATGATTTTTCCATATATGGCATTAGTGGAAATATGCTTTTAGAGACTTTTTGGTTGATAAATACGTTTTGCTGTGTGAAAATCACACACACCTGGTGCGTGCGTGTGTTTAGGTTAGTAAATCACCCCCTGTATGTCATGAGCTTCACAAAGCTGGAATTTCAAAAGTGACTTACAAGCATGCCAAAACTTTAACACAAAGGGAATGCAGCCCTACTGACTGTTTGCACATACAAGAAAAAAATCTGCCAACCTTCATTTCTTAGTGTATTTCTATAGACTATGACCTTTAAATCACAAACGTCTTACTTATATAGGGTGCTGATGGAGAGACGTATTGAAATTCTGTCTTGAGAGAAACATACAGCCTGCAACTGTAAAACTGCTAAACCCATTCTAACCCTCTCCCCTCATTACTTAGAGATATAGACCAGGAGCAAGCATTAAATTGGGGTTTCAGAATGTATCTGACTTTTCTGATCTGCCTACTTTTTCCAGGTCAATGGCTCTTGAAGTATTGGGTAAGGATAATGGCCACTAGCAAGCTCCGCATTTGTCTTTGACTGGTTTACTTTAAAGCCCAATTCCAGGCAAAATGTTTCAAACATAAGCTAGAAACCCATTAGGTTCTTAAAACAAGAAAAGCAGCTGAGCCTGCAATACTAATTTTCAATTAAGAGCTGCCCCCCCACAGTACCTATTCTTCTTCATAAGATGTCTGTTGTCTTTCAGGTTGAATGACACTCAGCACTACTCAACCCAGAAGACTGAGGGCTCTACCGCAAAGTAGAGGGTGTCATGGGCCTATCCATGGCACCCTTTATTCATTGTGTATTGATGCAGAGGGTGGCACTGCTCTTTGCATCATTGAGGAGTCAATAAAGATCATTGTGGGATGTGTGTGGGGCATGAATAGGGGGCCCCCAATCACCCCTAAACCCAGAGTTAGGTTTTAATTTCCAGGACCACTGGTCTACTTCTGCATCACATGAGAGTCAAATATTTCCTTATACATATCTACCATATTAGCAAATAGTTAAAAGACGATGCAGGAGCAGGCCAAAAGCTGAGACTTTCCAGTGGTCGATTGGAGAAACAATGACTTTAAGGGGTGTACTCCATGCATTATACTATCAATTTCAATGGATCTCCACTCATCCCTTACTCCATATACCAGCTGTCACTGTGAAAACATTCAAGGCAATAATGGTTGAATGCATGCCAAAACTAATTCTAATTATTTGAACATGAAATGTTCCATATCACTGAAATATTGTTGAAACAGGGAATATTTTGTAGTAATATGATTTATTGTTGCTAGAAATCAGGCATAGTAGGAACTGTTAATCTGATGGATTTGGGATTCAGTAACATGATGTAATGTACGCAATAATGGATAAGGTGTGGACTGCATTACTGTGTGCAGGGATCACTACACTTACGCAACCTGATTATTCTGGAGACAGACTTTAGAGAGCAGTGAAACATAGCATAACTATGACCAAGGGCTCGGTTTTATTGGCCTCATGTCACCAGAGGAGACAGAGATTTAGAGCAATGGGAGTTTTGTCTTTTATTTGGACCCATCTCACATCTGCAAAAGGGCGGTTTCTCAAAGTTTTATAAAGAGCTTTATTATCCCACTTTCCTCTTCCAACCACATGAAGTCACTTGGACAGCTTCCATTTCAGCAGCTTTTACACGTTTTTCTTGTTTCTTATGCCACAGCTGAGCCATGGACTTTACAGAATCAAAACACTCTGGGAGTAGTGGTGACATTTATTTTGTTATTTTTTGAAATATCAAATGTCTAATAGTAACACCATTATATATACATTACTGGGATATCACATAAATCAGTTCTCATAAACCTACATTTATCCTGCTCAAAAACAAACTGCTGACTGCATAATAGTTTAGTCCACCTTTGAATTATTTGGTTTATTTGATTTACTAACTTTCATATGCCCAGATTGCAGGTTCCTATGGGCAGCGCTCTCATTCCAATTTTACTACCATAAAGGGTAAAGCTGACCTCCAGGCAAGCCGATAAATACACAGATGAAAATCATATAAGGAAGCTGTTTTCTTGAAATTTACACAGTTTTGCCACACAGCACAGCCCTCTCTGACCAAGCAGGCAACCTGATTTTTCTCTGCTGCAGTTAAGTAAAAATCACAGGTCTTGTACCTCCTCCAGCCTGTGACTGGAAAATGAAGGGAGAAGCAGAAGACTGATCAGCTCATCTTCTCCTGAGACATGAGAGAAAATATCCCTAAACTGAGGGGAAGTCTTACCACTTATGGATATCGTGAGAACAAGTGTCCCCATTAAAAGATAAAAACAGGAACCATACCGCACTCCTTACCGGGATTCCCACTTGATGAAGGTGGGTGCTCGAAATGACTGCGGATTGCACCGCCACACATGAACAATAGAAACATTTCACCAGCACACCATAAGTTGAAAAAGCAAAATATTTTATTGCCAATAGCTGTATCTCATTGGCAAGCGCTTTTGGGGCCTCACAGGGTCCCCTTCATCTCTAAGCCTGATGAAGGGGACCCTGCGAGGCCCCAAAAGTGCTTGCCAATGACATACAGCTATTGACAATAAAATATTTTGCTTTTTCAACTTATGGTGTGCTGGTGAAATTTCTTTATTGCCAATTAAAAGATATCCCCTCTACAACTTTTATAGTGACAGAGTTTTGGATTTCTATAGCCTATAGCAGAGCAAATACAATACTGCCATTAGATGGAACTGAGAAGCACAAGAATTTGCTATGCTCCTCTGCTCCATCTAGTGGCATTATTGCTTTGTGAATGGCATTTGCCCAGCTATATGCTGGGTGAAAGTTTTATACACCAGTCCTGTAGTGGGAGCAAATCTCAGCAAAGGAGATAAGAAGAGCAATAAGAAAATAAAGGACATTGGCAGATTGCTTGTGTGTATGTGCATCCACACAGGGAATGATTATCCTATCAAGGCTCTCTGAATTTCACACAATAAAAAGAGGTTCAACACTAATTTAAAAATGACCTCTTGCGTCAAAACCTTCAAAGTAGTAAGAGAGCCAGCTGATTTGATTTGGATAAGAATTGTGATAAGAAAACCAAACTGGATAGCATTTAGTTTGCTAAAGCACTATGTGTCAGTGGCATACTTGGCATATCTGGCAATCATTTATTTAACACTCCCCATTCCAAAAAATTATTTTATGCAATAAAGCAGCGCTTGCAGTGTGCTGCACTGAATGGTGGGTGTGGTCTAGTTGTGGGAGGGTCTTAATGGGGCATGGTTAAAAAAACCTGAGTCTAACAGACACAACACTCTTTTTTTATTTAAAGAAACTTAAGATTTAACT
>NW_017307160.1:305877-307674 GCF_000935625.1 Nanorana parkeri | reverse complement strand
GAGGGTAAGTTCTCCTATATTATGTGACATGCGAGTCATTAAGCAACCTCCCAGAGCTCTTAGCTGCCGCTGTCAGTCAGTTAGAAGCAGTACAAATGCCATGAGCACTAAAGTGGTGCACAACACACACACAAAAATGTCAGAAGTGTCTGCAACACCCCCAAGTGTCATCACCTAGAGCAGAGCGCACTCACCTATGTATGTCGCTGCTGTGTGTAATAAAAAATTACCATGTTGGGTTTACAGAATACTGTTTTTACTTTTTTATTCTTTGTTGCATCTCATTGCTGCTGAACCCTGCAGACTCATTACAGCCATTTCCTGCCTATGTGGCTGAATCTTGTTGTTCAAGGCAGGCTTCATGATGTGACAACGATGAACATGCCTGAGCCGTCAGCCTCAGTACAACTCCTTGCAGTGATCAATAGAAGCCTATGGGACACAGTGTTGTCACCACATAACAGGGAGTGTCTTATGGAAGGATCTTCCTGGCAGGATTACAGATTCAAGCTGGTTTTCAGTAAGTTAACCAGTTTCTCTAAATTATTATTTATTAAATTATGCAATCACTCACACTAGATATGTATTGACTCACATGGCATGCTCTGTAACAATCTCAGGAAATGGTAGACCACAGTCCCTTATGGATTCAAGCGACATATCATTCAGTAATTATAAGTTTTAGTGCCAACAAAATGCTTCCTTTTGTGTTGTTACTTTGCCTAGTTCTAAATGTCAAATATAGATAATATGATCAACAAGGCTGGAAAATAATGGCTATATGTTCTAGCAAACACAGACATATGAAAATAATAGTTTCATTGGAGCTTCATTGGCAGATGCAAGGGCAGGGCTGAATATGTATGTACAGTGGTGATAATGTGACAATGATGAAACAGTATTTTATCATATGGATGAGCAGTTACAAGGATTATACTGTTAAAGTGAAAGTCTATGGTGTTGATTTAGAGTGCCAGTGAGCAGGATCATAGGCTTGTATCCATCTGCAGCCATTGCTTTTTTCCCCCCTTTTTTCACTACCTGAACAGGATACACGATGCCATAGATATTAAAACACCCAAGCTCTTTTTTAAAATATATTTATTCAAACATTTCTGCTTGCCTTGAATAGGTCTACATATACAGTATCTATATCTACAGATATAGATACATATAGGCACAAGCCAATTACCCTCCAGCTTGTCTGTTGGCTGGTTGTCATATAAACATAAACAGCTGGTCGAGCGGAACACACATGTTCCTGCTATAAAAGAGGAAACCACCACCAGCCTCTGCAGCCACCTTATTAAGGAGCTGTCTGCCTAGAAGCATCTGCCTCTGTCTATAAACATAAGATAGGTTGAATGCCCAAAGAGCTAGCAATGAGGATTAAAGTACAGTTTCCTAGCGGACCCTAATTATGCAGTTTGTCAGCTTTTCCTATTCTTTCCATACAACAGCTTTCAATATACTGACACTATGGTTGCTCCGTGCCACCCCTCTTTTATACTGAGGAGGGCTGGCTTTTCTGCAATACTTCCCATTCTAAAGCTACTGGCCATATTTCAATAGCCATTCAGTGCATTTTGGTTTTAATAAAAAAATGTTCCTAGACGAAGCTGCACGTAAATTCACCAGGTCTGTGAACACTCACCAGGTGGACACTATCAGAAAAAAATATGCCTACTATATCTTTCCCAGAATCCACTGGTGAGAAATCCCAGCTGGTGTTCCCTGCACAAACCCTCCCACTGCAGCTATTCTCAGCTTGATTCACTTTAAAAAGGAAACCAAACC
>NW_017307160.1:276658-305806 GCF_000935625.1 Nanorana parkeri | reverse complement strand
CTGAGAGCTTTGACCTCTTGCTGGTAGTCACCACATTAGACTATAGCTACATGGGCTTCTTTTTAGTAGCTCCACCAAATCTGTGGAAAACGTTGGAACCCCTTTAAGTATAACTAGTGAATTCCAGGGCTGTTTTTTCAGTTCAGCTTTTATGACATCTTCAGATTACTTTCCCTTCCACTTTATGTGTCTGTAAAAAAGCATTTCTAGCCTTGTATTTCAGGACAGGACACAAAGTATGCAAACAATTTTGTATTTCGGGATGTTGTTAGGGATTGTGGGAAAGAACACCATTATGAAGGACAGAAATTAACATGCCTGACATAAAATGTACAATCCTTTCTTTGATAATGCTGAAGCTAAGTACATACTAATTTTCATAGAAAAGAACATTAAGTTCTAAACAAGTAGTATACAAAATCGTAATAAGGCTCCAGCCTTGGGACACTGAAATGACCAATGTTACATGGCTGCTCTCTTGTGCTGTCAATGGAGCTTTGTCATTCTTTCCCTAGGCTGCTGTAAATACACATTCCAAGCTGAATTTGGGATGAAAAAACATGTGTGATTCACTCATGGGGGAGTTGTTGAAAATCTGTAATTACTTAGCTATGCAGTTGTAAGATGTTCACAGAATGCCACACACTGTTCTAATCTTGGTGAATAAGAAATATGGAACTGCTATCTGTGGGTTCTCATTTCTTCATCAAAACTAATTTGAAAATAAAGATACTTAACATAGAATTACTTCAGAATCAAATGTTTTTCCTACTTTTTCATTGTGGGAACAAACTTGTCTGTTTTATTTCATTCCTTATGGTGTCTCTCTAGAGGGAATGTAATGGAAAATTAATTTTCTTTTTGGTTGAAATTAGCCTTTAATATAAAGGCTGATTTCTGCCTATCATATTGATGTTTGTTGAAGCCTGGCTGAAGTTAATTGTGGTTAATTCTCTCTCTTTCACTTTTTCTGTTTCTTTTCAGCAAATGATCTGAGAGACTGAGGTGTAATTAATGTGACATTTCTGGTCATTTCTATTAAACTGGTTTAATGTTTTACAATAAACTGTCACAATGACAAAGCGAAAAAGTAATCTTAGAATCCCTTGTAGCTTTATTCAACAAGCTTCTCATATGATATGTAGAAGCTTGGCCACCAGTGGAATTTAATGGTGCCCCTTACAACCTACTTTACAGTGCCCCCCTGCACTGTGCCCACAGTCTCTGCCGCCCCTTTCAGGTTGAGAAAAAAAGGTGACTTAGCTTTCCAGCATCCTGCACTGCTCCTTGCACTCTTCTGGAATGACGCTCCACTGGGGCTGGCCGCAAGCAGCCCCTACAGGGCTGGACCCCCCAATGGCGCTTGATACAGCTGCACCGCCTAAACCCTCTATCGGCAGACCTGCCTGGTCTCTCTTTCTTACACTGCAGCGTAATCATACTGCTTTCATACTGTCCAGCCACAATAGTACATGTGTAGCTATTGTCTCTGAAATTATACATTGTAATTTTTATTTAATATTAAAATCTGCCTTGTCTCTTCCTTTTACATTTTGGCCTTATCAAGCCGCTTACATACTCTCCCGTGCATGTACAATATTTGGGGATATTGTCTATGCAATAATACATTGTCATTTTTAATTTCATTATTAAACCTCATCCCTATTACATTGTGACCTACATTGTCAAGCTGCTTACGTCTTGTCCAGCCACTGTGCAAGTATTATCTCTGGAGTTATACACGTTAATATTCATTTCAAGATAAAACCTGCTTCATCTCTCCATCTTGCAATATGGCCTAATCAAGTTGCTTATATACTGTTCAGCCACTGTACAATAATTGTGGCTATTGTCTCTCAAATAATACACTAACATGTTTATTTTAAGATAAAACTGGCCATGTCTCTCCCTTTTATATTGCGGCCTAAACAAGCTGCTTATGTACTGTCCAGCCACTGAACAATATTTGTGGTTATTGTCTACCAGTTAATGAACTCTAGCCACACTAGACAATTTATACAAAACACATACCTAAAGTCTTTATTCGTAATAGTTAGGGAATCAATGGGGATACGGGAATTGGAGGGGGCTAAGAAGCAATGCAGAAGAAGTACACATAACTTTGGGCAGGGCATGACTGTCAGCTTGCCACAGATGAAAATTGTAGGTGTGTAGAAAAATGTTGATAAGCAGGCAAGTGGGATAGGATACTTTGTGTAAATGTGCACTTATTCTTCAATTCTTATTTCATCATGCATTTTATTTAATCTTTATGTTCTCTTTGAAAGCAGCTAATCTGTATTGCCACAGAGCAGACGTCTTCCCATTAGGAGAAGTATTCCTGACATATTTGCAGGCATAGAGAAGTGTTCCCATATGAAACAAATATGCGAGCCAAGCCTGAATTTTTATCCTCTTATAAATCTATAAGCACTCTCGTTCAAGATATAATCCTACTTACTGTATATATGTCAACATTCCACAATGAGGTTATAACACAAATCACATGCTGCACTATTCAGGCCAGAGCATAACAACTGTGCACTTTATGTATCTGCTTTTCATGTGTTAAATACACAGTTATGAACAGCTGCTGCTAAGGGTAGCTGACAATATGTTTCTTTTATTTTAAAAATCTGCAACTCTAAGCGGCAATTTAGCTAATTGCCCATTTGGTTATGCTTCTTGAATGCACTTAGTGATATTTTTTTTATCCAAATAGCATTTTATGTAAGCTGGAATTGCAACCAAAACTTTGGATAGAATGCTGAAGGGTTAAAAATCGTTGTCATGTTTTTTCTTACATTCTCCATCTCCACTAGGGGGAGTTCTCTTACTTTCTGTCATGTCCCTGGAACAGGAAATGAGGGAAAATCTCCTTAATTGGGAAAAAACAGGAATAACCGCATTTAGAAGTAGGTAAGGAAAGACATAAAACTTACAATAAATGTTATTGTTGTCTGTGATGCCTTTGGAGAGATTTTCCCTCTTCTGCTGACATAATGACTGTGGTGGCCAGGACAGGAAAGGAGGGGAAATCTTTCCAATGCGGAAATAGACAGCAATAAAAACCAGTCAGAGGTCCTAAACTTTACTTAGTTTGTCTGAAACTAAAAAAAGACTTCTGTGCTAACTATTATTATTAATTGTATTATTATACAGGATTTATATAGTGCTAACAGTTTGCACAGCACTTTACAATATAAGAAAGACATTACAATCGCAATACAGTTAATTAACATTATATCTGTTTCTTACCTCTTATTTGCTAGAAAAGGCTTTTGTGTGCCCCCCTCTGATTTAGTTTCACTTTGTTACTGAAGGTTGAAGATTGTCTGTCTTAGAAGATTTTAAGAATATATTATACACTTAAAGGGCTACTTTGTAAGGGCCTGATGAATATGTATTTCATTTCAAGAAGTAGCAAAACTGCTGGAAATTACATTTCCCATCAAAAACCAGTGAAACAACATTTTCTTGTTTATAAATATATCTCTAAATACAATTAAATCAAGTATAGCGCACTTTAAAAAAGAACTATGGGGTAAGTGTTTTTCCCCATAGTTCCCTTGTTCTCTTAATGGTCACGGGAGGACATATACTATCCTCCTCCCATGACTCAAAGCTCCGTATATAGCGAGCTACAGCTCACGGTATACTGAGACCGCCGCAGCCGGGATAGATCCCAACAATGCTGTTGAGATCCACCCAGCTGCGTGAATGACAGCTGGCTCTGCCTATCTAGAGGCCTCTAGATAGGCAGGGGGGGTTGTGGTGTGAGGTGACAGTCACTGGTCTCTGCAGGGACATGATCGAGAACTCAACTCATAGTTCTCCTTTGACTGTCCTGCCTCCAACACAGACAAAACAAAAACATTTTTTTGCAGGGTGAAGAATGGTTAGAAATGTTAACAATGTTTTGCTTTTGTCTGTACTTTCCTGTCCCAGTGACACCAACACCACCATTTCTTATATGAATGTCACATGGATAGGAAGTAAGAGTAGTGTCTGCAGTTGACCTCTTTCTTTCCTGCATTTAACCTGCTTCAAATGTGTTTTGCATTTTCTTAGCCTATTATGAGAATGCAAAACCCATTTGAAGTGAACAAAATCCCAGCAAAAAACCCTTGTGTGACCAAACCCAAAAACAAAAATTTATATATTGCTTACCAATCCTTAGATGCGGTTATTCCATTTGTTTTATTTTTTAGTTTTTTTTTCTTTTCAGCAACAGTTTTATTTTAGTTTTGGGATAAAGGTTTTACACAAATAAATAAAAGCTAAGTATTTTAATCCTCCCCTGCCAGTGTTGAATGGTTTGTCTTAACCCTCTATCTGCCACTTTTACTAAACAGCTTGGTCTAATAAAGGAAGCTGAAAAATAATAGACTGACAGGGTTATTCACAAAAGGGTGAAGAGTTTGGAGAAGGCAGGAGAAGTGAACAATCTAGGACAACATAGCTGAACTGGAAAGTGAGCTGAATTGGAAAATGTTTCCAAATCAACTATGTTGTCCTAGATTGTTCACTTCTCCTGCCTTCTCCAAACTCTTCACCTTTTTGTGAATAACCCTGTTAATGACCAGATCACCAGGTAAAAATAAAGGATAAAAGCCTAGAAAAAGAAAACTAATGCAGCCACCACATTTAATGAATGGTAAGCTGCAATTTATAACATGTTTGTTTTTTGAGTTAGATATGCTTTACTTTGAAGAAAATTGTAGCTCAAACTTGCTTATCTCATCTTTATAAAATGTATTTTCAGGACAATTTGTTGCAGAAATATTCTTCATTAATTATTTTGTAAAATTACATATTCATATGGAACTTGCCCTTCTGCTGTTAAAGTGAGTGAGCAGTTGTTATTTCTATACTGGTCATAATGGTTTTACCAATGTAATATTCAATATGAAATGACAGCCAATTTAAAAAAAAAAAAAAAGATAAAGACCAAACAGATCACAAAAACACATGTGACTTCAAAATAATCAAAAGCCTTAACTGTTTTTTGGAGCTTCTGTAAACATTACCATATGTAACCTTTTATGGAAAAAAAACCTACATTTAACAGCCCCCACACTTCCGGCACAAATATTTTGGCTAAGTGCCTCTGAATGCCATCATTTTAGAAAATAAAATAGAAACCATGACCTAAAGGCTTTAAGTAGATCAAAAAGTTGCTGTCTGTCGTTTCTGTGTAAGCCCGTCTCTTCTTTAATTTGAAAGGGGTTTTATTTTAATGTGTGCTTTAAGATTGTCAGAAGAATTACTTTTTTTATAATGTGATCTGATTTAAAAGTTAAATGGACCATAAATTTGTATTTGTACTCTGGGTCAGAAGTCGGAAGTTGCATCTGGAACTGTTTAATATAGCTCATCCTCTTCGCAGTTCTGTGTGATGTGCCATAGAGTAAGATTTTTTATAGCTTTCTCACAAAAAGACAGAGTTGTATTTCTAGCATGGAAGATGTATGATATTATCTACACCTATTGGCTTTATCCTAAGAGAGGAGAACATAAGCAGCACAATTGGTAACTGGCTAGCATTATTTCCTTGCAGCACTGGGATCCTAGGTTTAGTTCCCACTGTGGACCATTTCTACATGGAGTTTTATGCTTTCCATATTTTTGAGTATGTTCCATTTTTGGTGATCCTATTTCTATCCACAGTTCAAAACGGTGCAGGTAGATTAAAGCTGATCTACAGGCAAACAGGTAAAGTTGAAATGCATTTATGTGAACTGCTTCACCTGCCAAAAGATATTTGATTCTGTTATTCTGGTAATCCGGACATGGATCCCTTCCCCACTCAAACAGCCAGGTATGTGCCTTACCTGCAGAATACAGAGCAGTTACAAATGCAGACCCAGATGTGTGATAAATAATATTTCCGAGTTTGGTTTCCAGCTATTTTTTACATATTTTTTCTTGTGGCTGTTCAAGATGTTCTGGGCTACTCCTGTAGATTCAACCAACTTCAATCATATAAGTCAATTTAATTCAATTTATGGACATGCTGCCCTTGTGCCCCCAATGGTGGTAGGGGTAAGATACATCTCCCATTACATAAAAATATATCCAGCAAAGTTTAGTTATATACACAGCTCTATTCTTAGTCAACATGTGGCACTACTTACTTATAAAGCCAAAAATGTTTACAGACTATTCTTAGAGCCCAACTGAAGGCTGTTCCCCCAACACAATTAATTGGTTAAATGCTTGTTTTGCTGGATGGGGAGGGAGCCATAAGTAAAAATACTTACCTTTTTCCTCGCTCAATCAGCAGCCACGCTCTTGTCCTTTGTACTGGGCTGTGGGTCGGCCCTTTACATTCTCTTGTACAATGAGGGAACTTTTGGCCTAGTATTGTAATTGATGATGTCAGAGACTGTCGCTTCACTTTACTGTCCAGACAGGGAACTGAAGCAACTTTGGGGGACCAATTGCACTAAGAGAAGCCAGCCTGCGACAGCGGAGAATCAGGTATTTATTTGTACTTGTCATAGGTACAATTTAAAAGTAACCTGGAGTTGGACTTCAAACATTAAATTGGCGACTGCTATTAACACTCTAGAGTGATCAAAATAATTGAATTTTGAATGTAGGCAAGGCTCATTTCCTGTCCATGTAGGTCCATTTCCTGACTGCCCAGCTGCTCTTATATTTATAGTACACATATAGAAATCTATGACAGAAGCTTTGGTTGCATATCCCTTCATAAACTACTGCTAGTGATCTAAGAGCAGGCAGGGAACAAATTATAACTGTGGGGATACAGCTAATACAGGTGAAACTCGAATAATTCGAATATCGTGCAAAAGTTCATTTATTTCACTAATGCAATTTAAAAGGTGAAACTAATATATGAGATAGACTCATTACATGCAAAGCAAGATAGTTCAAGCCGTGATTTGTCATAATTGTGATGATTATGGCTTACAGCTCATGAAAACCCCAAATCCACAATCTCAGAAAATGAGAATATTGTGAAAAGGTGCAATATTCTAGGCTCAAGGTGTCCCACTCCAATCAGCTAATTAAGCCATAACACCTGCAAAGGGTTCCTGAGCCTTTAAATGGTCTCTCAGTCTGGTTCAGTAGGAATCACAATCATGGGAAAGACTGCTGACCTGACAGTTGTGCAGAAAACCATAATTGACACCCTCCATAAGGAGGGAAAGCCTCAAAAGGTAATTGCAAAAGAAGTTGGATGTTCCCAAAGTGCTGTATCAAAGCACATTAATAGAAAGTTATGTGGAAGGGAAAAGTGTGGAAGAAAAAGGTGCACAAGCAGCAGGGATGACCACAGCCTGGAGAGGATTGTCAGGAAAAGGCCATTCAAAAGTGTTGGGGACTTTCACAAGGAGTGGACTGAGGCTGGAGTCAGTGCATCAAGAGCCACCACACACAGACGGATCCTGGACATGGGCTTCAAATGTCGTATTCCTCTTGTCAAGCCACTCCTGAACAACAAACAACGTCAGAAGCGTCTTACCTGGGCTAAAGAAAAACAGACCTGGTCTGTTGCTCAGTGGTCCAAAGTCCTCTTTTCTGATGAGAGCAAATTTTGCATCTCATTTGGAAACCAAGGACCCAGAGTATGGAGGAAGAATGGAGAGGCACACACTGCAAGATGCTTGAAGTCCAGTGTGAAGTTTCCACAGTCTGTGTTGATTTGGGGAGCTATGTGATCTGCTGGTGTAGGACCACTGTGCTTCATTAAGTCCAGGGTCAACACAGCCGTCTACCAGGAGATTTTGGCGCACTTCATGCTTCCTTCCGCAGACGAGCTCTATGGGGATGCTGACTTCATTTTCCAGCAGGACTTGGCACCTGCCCACACTGCCAAAAGCACCAAAACCTGGTTCAATGACCGTGGGATTACTGTGCTTGATTGGCCAGCAAACTCGCCTGACCTAAACCCCATAGAGAATCTATGGGGCATTGCCAAGAGAAAGATGAGAGACATGAGACCGAACAATGCAGAAGAGCTGAAGGCCGCTATTGAAGCATCCTGGTCTTCCACCGGCTGATAGCTTCCATGCCACGCCGCAGTTGAGCCCAAACCAAGTACTGAGTACATATGCATGCTTATAATTTTCAGAGGTCCGATATTGTTCTATGTACAATCCTTGTTTTATTGATTGCATGTAATATTAAAATTTTCTGAGATTGTGGTTTTGAGTTTTCATGAGCTGTAAGCCATAATCATCACAATTATGACAAATCACAGCTTGAACTATCTTGCTTTGCATGTAATAGGTCTATCTCATATATTAGTTTCACCTTTTAAGTTGCATTAGTGAAATAAATATACTTTTGCACGATATTCTAATTATTCCAGTTGCACCTGTAGGTAGCTAAAATGGAGAAAATGAATGTCCACAGAGAAAAAGCAAAGTATGCTGACCTACAGTTAGTTAAATCTGTAAAACATAGTGGTAAATAACTATATATCTTTGCTATGCCAGCCAAGATCATGGAAATTAGACAGATGAAAAGGTCCATTGTACAGTAACTTTACAACTTCTGTTGCCAAAGCTTTGAAAATGTACTGGTCCTCTGATCTCGTTTTTTGCACTTAATATTAGGGTAGTTATTAAGAATAGGGATGTTCAGATACCAGTGCCTATACTTGGCATTTTCACGAGAACTACCAGGGTTGAAGTGGTTGCAGCTGCGTCTGGGCCCTGGTGCTCCACCTATGCCCTGAAATCATTAGTCTGTATTGTTTTAGAAAAACAGTCACATGACACTTAACGAAAATATATCAGTAACTGTATCTGTACTTGGACAAGTATCGGTACTTGAGAAACATGCCTGATGATGATGAAGATAATAATGAAAGCAGCAATATTAACAACTACAACAATATTAATGGTAGCAGTAACTAAACTATTATTGCTAATTACTGAATTATTGCAGTCTAACTTGCATTTACTAAACAGAATGCTAATGATAATGTATTCAAAGTACATACTGTACATACATAAATAAATAATAAAGTAAAATAGTGATGTCGCTCATAGAAATCCATTGTGCTGAATTTGATTTGGTTGCATTTACACACAAACAATCCTTAGCTCCTCTGTTTATTCATAAGCCCCTAATAGCCTGATTTCAAACACCCAATTACCTTTTATTATGAGCAGTGATTGATAGCTTTTGAATAAAACAAGTAGTCTATTATCAGTTATCTGGATGTAGTTGACAGTACCGTCATCAGTGATAATATACCATTTGCTAACCTGTACTTATGGCCGCCATACTGATGATGCTGTTACAAACAGTGGATAAGTTGTCCTTATAAATTGAAGCACTTGATGCTTCATAATTACCAAAGCTAATTGGCTAAACAAAGCCATTATGAGTACAATTAAAACTCTTTGGCAAGCCTTATGAGGTCATTTCTTGAAGATCTAATTACATAATATTGTGTACTGCTGCCTTCCAGCCCTGTCCCTCCTCCTTTCAGATGTGCCATGACCAGTGACCAAGTCAACAGATCATTATTATTTGAACACTAATTATGGTACGGTGGTAGCTCCTGCTGAACAATGCAACCCAATCCTAGACTGAAAAGGCCAGAGAGAAAGGGTCAGTTCTGAAAAGCTTTGATGTTGCCAAGGAGCTATTAAAATAACACGAGGGATAAAAACAAACAGATGTACAAGAATCATTGTTAGAATGGAAAACCTTTGATCACTCTAAGCTGTATCTGCTTCTGATGATCTGGCTCCCTGAAGAAACTAGTAACTTTGTTACTCCACCTAATAACACTTCTCAGGTTAATAGAAGCCCTGTAAACAGGAGAAAATGATGCTTTCTCAAAAATCTCTTTGATCACTGACAGTTATGATGTAATAAAGCATCTTTCTAGCTCCGTGCTGGTAAACAGACAAATATGTCCTGTGGCTCCACAAATAGTATAAGAACAGATACTGAATGTATGGAATGTGGAGGGGGAATCCGGTAAAGGAGATAGCACTATATGTCATGCTCAGAAATGCTAGTATTGCAGTGTGAAAAAATGCATACGTGACACATAGGCTTTTGTACATTTTAATAACCATTTGTGCCCACAAAATGTAAAGTAGAACCCCAGACAAGACTTTACACTAGTCTTAGTTATTAATATACATCACTTTTTCTCACAGAAGAGTGATACAAATCTTTAATGTTGAATGTATGCTAGGCCCTATACCCAGTCCAAGTAGGTCACATATATTTATAGTAAATATACAAAAATCTTTAACAGAAGTCTTAATTTCATATTCCTTTATATATACTTTATATACTCATATATACAGTAGGTCTGTACTACTGCTAGTTATCCAAGGGCAGAAAGCAAGCACATCATAACTGTGAGGATGCCAAGGATGGGTACAATACTAAGCTGGAGAAAATTTATGCACACATGAGTACAGCATACTAACCTACAAGTGAGTTAAAGAGGTAGAACATGTGGAGATTTTCCTTACATATTATCCTGGGGACACATCAGCAAATGAGCAGAAATCTGACCGAAGTGATGGGTTAATCGCACCTTTTGCACCAGAACAGGTTATGTTGGAACATTTTCCCTCACCTCATGTTCCAGTGACAACAAAAATGTTTGATTTCCCCTCAATTTCTGTCTCAAGGAAAACAGAAACCAGTACAAATTGTGAGACAGAATTTTCATAACGTGGTCACTGCAAGAACTTCTAACCCTTCTCTGATCTACCCAAAACAAGAAAATATTTTTTTTTTGCTGGAATTCCATTATCAGAACAGCACATTGTACATTTTTCAAAATACTGAAACAGTTACTTGTGGCCCTGCAACTTATGCACTTGAGCTCCATTGGCAACCTCACCTGGATATGAGCAAGCCATCAATAGGGTGCTATAACAATGGTTGGAGCCCTAAAATATTATTAAAAGAACCTGGTAAATGACCTGGCAACTATCCTATTGGGCTCATATACATTTGGAGTTACATGATATAAAAAAAGCAGCAAAACCTGTGTTTTTATGATTTAAATAAAATACATTAAATAA
Source organism: Nanorana parkeri (assembly GCF_000935625.1). NCBI lineage: Eukaryota > Metazoa > Chordata > Amphibia > Anura > Dicroglossidae > Nanorana > Nanorana parkeri. The sequence goes on along the minus strand of NW_017307160.1, from coordinate 294,764 downwards.
TCATGAATAATGCCCTCTGCTATGCTCTAGTATAACACTCCCTTACTCTCTTATTTCTGTACATTGCTTTGACCATTTGTGACTTCTCTCTGAGTCTTTCATATCCTGTGTTCTACCATTCTCATATACTGACAAGCTTAAACATGATCACATCACCTGTTTACTGCAAGACTTGATCATGTACAGTATGTGGTGATCAAAATATGTCTGCTTTTACACTATTAACTACACAATTTCTATTTGTCTGATAGAACTAGGCACCATGATGGATAGAATGCCACAGGAAAAAGTCCATGCATTACCCTGGATTGGAACCAAGTCAATGGGTTAACAGAAGAGGAACCTGCCTGGAAAGAGACAGCAGGGAGTTGCGGTCTTTCCCAGCAATGATCTGTCTACACTCTTGTTTTACTGAGCAAGTGACAGCAACAATAGGCTTGAATTGGTTACTTGCTGCTGAGTCTCCATGCTCTTTTAGCTGGTGAATTTAGGTAGCGGGTACTAGAGGAGAACATGATGAACTTGCTAAGCAGTACCAGCTGTTCTGCTTGTAATTTTCAAATTATGCTTTCGTCGACTTGTTACCTCTTCCTTAGGTACCCTTTGCTACTCAACACAGAAAAGTGACCAGGGAAGTCTACCTATTCCATTCATGCACTTGCAACCTAGACCTGCACCTGCCATGGCCCATATTCTCAACTGAGTGCAAGATCCTTGTTGCTACTCTAACCCTTAGAAGCAATAGGTGCAATAAAGATGCAGAAGGGCTGAGTGTGGTCCTGGAGAGGTAAAGAACACACCTAAACCGTAATCGAATACAAGTATATTACCAGAAATAAAGAACAACAGTACTGTGCAAAATCTTACTCACAGTAAACAAATAGAAAAACTGGGTATGTTTGGTTTAAATATATCATGCATTTGTTATTCCAGGAACTGTACAAAGAAAACAAGGACAAAAGTTGTGCATGTAAGAAAAATATTTTACCATAGAAGATGCAGAAGTTGTGAGAATTGAAAATTGGTGGATGGAAGTCTTTTTTTTTTTAGATTATTAATGTGCTGTCACAATAATTGCATAAAATATGACAGTGCATAGCCATGGTTAATATTCATATTAATGTGAAATGAGAATCATTAATTTTCCTTAAGCCATTATCTTTGGTAGTATAGCTGGTCCTTATACTGACATCTTGTGGTCGTTTTGGTTATTGCACCATGTTTTTCTGTGTTCACTCCCATTTATGATGTATTTCCCCTTTCTTCATGACTTGTCATTTCTGGCATCAAAATGGCTGACTGTAACATGGCCACATAATAATCTGCTTGCATGCTTGGAAACATTACCATCTCTGACCTGCAAATACCGTCTGTTCATTCATCTGCTGTATCCTGTTGTCTGCTGTAACCCTCCTGCATTCAATAAAGCTCTTTGTGGATGAAAAGGTATTTGGTGAGTTCAGCTATCTGATAAGGATTGTCCGCAGTGATTATATCTGCTTATACAGGCCAGGCATCGAGGTCTCAGCAAGGGATAAATCACTAAAACAACAATCGGAGTCAGAATAATTAACTATGTTATCAATGTAACTAAATCAAGTAAGTTCTCAGCTGAATCATGTTGAAGGGTAAGTTTATTTTTGTAGACCATTCTTTTATGTTACAAAGTGTAACATGAAACATGGTCGCATAGAAAACCCCCACCCCCATCCCGCCCCTTTTAATAATGCGGTTCTTCTCCTTGTCCCACAGCCACATCATCCAACAGATCCTTCAACAGGATCTGTGAATGGAGAGACTACAAGCCCCATCTGCCACCGCAGCAGAGGGACCTGCAGTCCTCAAAGGAATACAAGTGTGTTGACGTTACCACACTTGCAATGCATTGATATACCCCCCCTTAGCTGAAAGTTCATACCTCAGTATGGACAGAGGCTGGGTGGTAGAGTTTTTAGGAGCCAGATCATTGCACCCATGATCCAGTGATTGCAGTTGCAATGCTTTGCAGGCTCAACTGCAAAAAAAAAAAAGAATTTTTTAATGTTTTTAATTTGTATGTATTTATTCATTTTCCCCCCAAAACTGGACTATTCTGTCCAGAGCCGAATTTACTCTCTCTCTGCTGCCACAATGCCAGGTTCCTCAATTAGCTTTTTTGCAGGCTGCATAAACGGGGTCTCGGCGGCATCACTGAGATCACTTGTACAAAGCAAGCAGCGGCTTCCCTGCTGTACATTTAGTCCTGCTTGCCCAAATGTAGAAAACAACTACCCGCCCGGCGCCCGGAACTGCATGTCCCGGGCGTCGGGAGATAGGAATTCCACACACCTGCTGCTCCTCTGCTCCCTGCTGACCCAAGGCCAGGCCTCGGTTGGCTTTGTGGGAAATTCGCCCCTGATTCTGTCAATCATGCTAAGATTATAATTCCTCAAATAACAACCTCAGCTAAGGATTTTTTATAATGAAGCAACAATTTGAATGCTTATGTTGCCTGTTTTGTTTAACCCCTTCGTGACGGGAGACGTACAGTGTACGTCTTGTCACTTTGTGCCTATATGACTGGCCACGTACACTGTACGTGACGAGTTATATCAGGCTTTGTAATGCCGGTATTTGCTGATTCTCAGCATTTAACAGTCATTCATTAATGTCTCAGTATTGAGGCATTAATTAATGAAATAATTAAGCTTTTTGTAAAAGCTTCTTCCTTTCATTAATGAAAGAATGAAGCCGTTACATGCAAATAGAGGACCGCAATTTGCGATCCCGTATTTGACAGCTCAAAATAGCAGAGAGGCAGCAGTGACTCACCTCACCTCTCTGCTATTTGTTTTGACAGCTCGAGAGCCCGATGTTTGGATACATTTCACTGAAAGGATAAAATGTATCTTTTCAGTGAAATGTATCATTTCTGATCGTCTAGGCACGATCAAAGAGCTTTTAGTGAGATCTGAATCTGACTAAAGTCAGGATCAGTCTCTAAGGTTATTATTAGCTGTTCCTAAGTTTGGATCAGCCTAATAGCCAAAAATAAAATAAAAAAGTTAATTTATCAAGCTGTCATAGTGATTGCTTGATATAAACTGACAAGAAAAAAAAAGTTTTTTTATTTTATTTTTATTTTTTTTACAAAGTGTAAAAAAATTAAAATAAAGTGTAAAACAAAATTAGGAAAATATAAATTATATATAAATATATTTTTTATACTATAATTAATATAAAAAAATTCTAAAAAAAAAAATAATAATCAAAACTTGTGAAAAAAGTGTTTTCTTCTAGTTTTTTTCCTAATTTTTTTTATTTATTCAAACTAAGTGAGGGGTTAGGTACACATATGTGATATAATTATATAGCCCTATCTGTCCTCTAAAAAACAATATATAATATGTGTGGGTACATTTAGTAAGAAAGTATATTACTGCTGTGGAAGAATCACACAGCAAAAATGTAAAAAATGTGTCAGTCATTTATGAACAGAACCTGAAAACTAGCTCAGTCATGAAGGGGTTAATGGATAATACTGTATATAGGATATGATTCATTAGAATACAGAATCGAGTGTGGCTCGGGGTTAATTCTCAGTACCAAGAGTGGTAACCCCGAGCCACACTCCGGATTGCGCAAAAGTGTCACTTACCTTGTCCTTGCAAGCCCACAGTGTCCTCTGCTGTGTTCGCCCGGCCAATGCCGGAATTCGGCTTGTTTTCGGGCGTCACAGCGGGGGGCGGAGTCGGCGGGAAATTCAAAAGTGCAAACATGACATTTACACAGAATACACACAATACAATGTAATCTGCTATAATTACATATATTTATCAAACTATTTCACTTTATTTTTGTCCCTAGAACTTTGCCAAGTGCCCTGCCTGCACTTTTACTGTACTCTATTGACTGTGGTATGGATCAGGCAGCGCCCCCAGCATTCCCATTTACTGGACCATTTTTTAAATTATTATATTATAATTTTTTATAATTATTTATAATATTATAATTTCTTATAATTATTTATAATTTATTATATTATAATTTTTTAATTTCGTGTTTCAAACTTTATCATACCTGGGATGTCTACTGGACTCTTGTTTGGACAGATTTAGGTGAGTTATTCCTAAGATTTACTAAGAATTACAGGCCTACAATATAAAACAACAAATTTCCATGAAAAACAATGTACCGCTTTGGCATGCTAAAATCCTCCATAATCATACCGCCAGGGAGGTTAAGTAAAGTTACATTCACTGTAAATACCCAATTATGTGGGGAAGGGGAAATTGAAGAAACAGTTTTAGAAAACACTAAATACATTTCCTTACATAGATTCATTAAAAACATTAAAGTGTACCCAAAGACAAAACCTTTTTCTTGTTTTGGATAGAGAAAGGAATATATAAACCCGGTAACATTTTTTTGCCATCTTAGTCCCATTGGATAGATATAATTTAACCTCCAGTCCTGTCCACACAACACAACATGAGAGTAAATCAATCCAAAGTGAGGTAAATCTCCTTTTTGATGGTTGCCACTGGGACAAGTCCCCAATATTGAAGATTTGTCTTCTTTTATCCTGTTGCAATGACAATGGCTACCAGGACAAACAGAAGGTGCGATGACTCTCTTTAGGGGTAATACAAAGGACAATAGTAACCTGACAGGTGTTCTCTTTCCACAACTACAATAAGTTTTGGCTTTAGATAGAAAGTAGAAATGTAGAAAGCCTTGGAGACATGAAAATATTAAATATAATTTTCTTTATGTAGATTCCTTTCAAAGCCTTGGAGACATTCTGTAATGTCAGGAAGGAGTCTTCTAACAATAATTATACATGTTCATCTTAATTAAAATATTTTTTAGTCTAGTAAACAGGTATTAACAGTAAAAATAATCTCTGCATTACATTAGGTAATGCAGCAAATGGGAACGAGCTTGGATACAATCTGCCAGAACATGTGTTGGTAACAAGAGATTTTATCACTTATCGGACAAATTATGGCACATACTTCAAATGTAGCTTGAAAACAAATTGCTGGACAATTTCCACATTCTAAAGGGGAGGGAGGTTATGTTACTGGAAGGATGAGCAGTCTTTTAAATTGATCAGTTACCATGCCAGATCTGTACATGTCTTTTTAGAGATAATTTCATGTTTTTTCATGAATTCCGATCTATCACTAAACAAAGATATTTTAAAAGTGTTATTAACTGCACAGTGCACTACTATGTGTAAGTGCATTTGTCAGACATACACCAAATCGCATTTCCAATGTTCAAAATCTTTCAAACAAACTACATATGTATTACAACATACATAGTTTTAAAATAGAACTAAAGCCGAACATTTTTTTTGAGGATTGGATAGACTAAGGGTTATAACCCCTGTCAGCTTATTTTGCCAACTGCGATTGTGGAGATTTCCCTTCACTTCCTGTCTGATAGCCACAGGAGGAAGGGAGAGGAAGTCCCTCCAAAGTGAGAGAAATCCCTGGTGGTCAGCAAGGTCACCAGAACTAGAGTCAACATTGGAAGATTTTTCTCTATTTCTGTTTTGATGACAATCAAAAGTTTGGGTCTTTCTTTCACTTTCCCTTTCAGAGATAACAGTCACCAGGACAAATAAAGGGGGTGAACAAGGACCCAGACAGCAATAAAAACATGACAGGGGTTCTAATCCATCTCCACTCTATACACAACTATATGACAACATCATCTATGTACACATATATATATATATATATATATATGTGTGTGTGTGTGTGTTTGTGTGTGTGTATTAGAGCTATGACTCTAGGACCTCCTTCCCGTAAAGTTGGGTATACACCTTTCAAATAAAACAGATTCCTCTATCAATGCTTAGGAGCATTGATTGAGGAATCTCCCGCTGTTTCCATTGTATTCTGACAGCTGTGGACAGCTCTGTTCGGCCGAGAATTTTCCGACATGCTCCTTCAATCAGCTGAATGAGCGATGCCGGTCGGAAAGGTTCTGACAGCGGCACCCACCCTTCGAAACTTAAAGCGTATATACCCGGATCAAGGGTTGCCACTTGTGGGGCACTCAGAATCCGCAGAATCTGAGGTTATGGTGACAGCCAGCAGCTGCTTTTTCAAAGTGTTTATTTTGAAGAAAGGACAATGCATTTAAAAAAAACAATAAAAGAAAAGACCTCCCCACAAAGCATATATGATAAACTAAAAAACAGGTTAAATATATAGGATACGCTTTTAGCATGCTCGTGGTCTGGACTGCTGGTAAAGCCCTCCTTATAGCAGGGAGAACCAGCCCAGAGGGCACATGCCCCCTGCCAGTCTACCCCTGGCAAGTATATAGGTCAAGAGTTCTGACTTTGCTTGCAGCATGCTTGTTCTAGATATTTTAAGTACTGAAGTAAGAAAAGGTCAAGCAACTAGCATTTTTTTAGATGGAATTTAACAATGACAGTCTCCATATTTCTCTCAGTATGAATCCCTTTTGTCATTTACGTAATTGTAGAATTGTGAACCATAAGTGGTGAACGTTTTGCCCAATACAATAAGGGCTCAATGAATGTTTATGTTATTAGGTTGGTTTTGTGTGCAAATAATTAATAAGCTGGACAAAATGATATCCCAACAGGATGAAAAATCATTCTTGTCAGAAAATCAATAACAGCAGATACCATGTGAGCATTCGCAGAGACCAGGGTAAAGGTGCCCATACACCTTAGAATTATCGCAAGACTTTTGTCTTGCGATGGTTGTAAGGTAATTAAAAGCTTGTACGATCTGCCCATCTTGGACAGGCAGATCATACTTGCGATCATCAAAAGCCCGCCCCCCCGAGGGGTGGGCTTCCAATGACTGCAATGCTTAATGGGCACTGTGCGCTTGCGCACACCGGCCTGTTCGGCATTTGTCTCCCGAGCATGACACAAACCCGCCGACAATCGTACGATTCTCGGCGGGTTTTCAAACATGCTCGTTAGACAAAAGACATGCGAGCGCACAGTAGAAATGGTCGCACGCCTTCCATACACCTTGCGATTGTCGTACGATAATCGCAAGGTGTATGGGCACCTTAAATGTAGAGTATGATGCTCAGCCACATTACTAGCACAAACTATAATACTGAGTAACAATTTTCAACAAATCACATTTTGAATAGCGGTCAGGTGCCCCTCATCATACACCAACGGAATCCACCAGCCTAAGGAACCACACCTTGCTTGGTAAGGTAAGTTGAGCAGTCCAGGACCCTCATCATGTCTCACCAAACAGTTATCAGAGAGAATCAAATGCTGGAACCCTGAAACTCAACCAAAACAAATCACAAATCCCTTCCAGCACACTGACAGATACAAAGATATTCTGTAACAATTTTACAATCATTTACAGTGGTCAGATCTTTGTTGGATCAGATTAAAATTCAACGGCCAGCACTATGACCACATCATGGTTTAGCCTAGCCCATACAGCTAATTTAGCAATAAATCAGGACATCCTGATTTATCATGGGTGATTTATTGTTAATCTGGGTGGCATAGCGTTACGTTAGTTTGGCCTCATACTATTCTGCAAAAATTCTGCTAAATTTTCAGATGTATGCACAGTTGAAACTCATAAAAAAGAGGAAATAAATGAATATGATGACATAAATCTGAAATACATGTATTACATTACTATCGCTATGGCCAATGTTTTAAATTGGGGTCACTATAAACTCTTTTAACATCTCCAATTACCACAGATGTTTAATGTGTTGGAGAAACATAATACATAAGAGTTGCACCAACTTAAATTTTTTGCTGCGCATTTTGTGTTTCTTCCATGTAGGTCCTCAGTATTACTGAATTAGATGTAAAGAAGGATTAAAGTTTCTAAGCCTTAGGAGCTTAATGTCATCACAATCATTACACAATCTTCACTGAAGGATGTTATTTGAAAAATGTTTGGTAATTCTGATACTGCGAGACATATGTCAACATGAAAAGATCAGATATTACAAATCAATTGTTAAGAGCCAGCTCCATTAGCAATACACAAAGAGCCGAATACTCTAGTACAAAAAAAAAATAACCAGTTATACAACAAATATGCAATATGAAATACGTTGCAGGGGAACTCATTTACAAACAATACTCCACATGCCATAAGAATTTGTATATTTACATTTATAACTGTGATTTGTCTAAGCTATGCATTCTTAGCCAGCTGTACTAAAAAGAGCTACCTGGCTACACAAAAGGAAGAATTTTACCAGGATGGGGAATGTTACTTTGATGACATTTCCTGTGATGGTGTATGTTATATAACACTAGAACTGTCTGTATTAACGGTACACTGCAATTATCCAGATTTTCATTTAAACTTACAGGCACTGCTTGATTTTTGTACAGCCAACTTATGCTTTCGGTAGTGGGGAGACCAGGGACAATACACAGTTATCCACACAGATTGTTGATGCACTTAAAGTATACCTAAATACCGTACCAGTCATTAAATTTGACTGCTGCATTCATTTTCTTTTTTGAAGCTAAGTACATTTTCTGCAAGTAGAGAAAATACCTGTTGATCTTGCCTGAAAACAACAGCAGTGTCCTTGTAACTTCCTGTGAATTTAGCTGCAATCTCAAACAGTGTTATCTGCCTTTTAGACTATCTGCCATAAGCTACAAATCTCCCTTAACCCATGTAATGGGGATGAAGAGAAGAGGACATATTTGCTTCTAAATACTGAAAGAGAAGCCTATGGTGACAAAACTGTTACTCCATAGATACAGTTTGGTGAGTGAGCATAGCCAGCCTAAGAACGAAAATGTATTAGTTGCAGGATCACTAGGTAAAAATGCAGTATATGGAAAAAGCCTAAAATTGTGTTCTGAGCCATTTGTTGCAGGTGAGAGATGCTGAACATGGACCTCATGGCATTCAGGTTCAACCCACCCTTTTGTGAGACAAGGCTGTCAGGCCTCTTTCACCCTGGTGGTATGCCATTGAGTCACCCTGGGCTCAAAGGAGAATTCTACAGGTAGCAAGAACATGTCTCACAGAGTACAGTGGTCAGGAATATGTAACCGTGTCCCTCACATTGCTGGTCAGCAAGTGCAAAATCATTTCTATAATTGGTGTCAGTGGGCATAAATAAAACATAGTTGCCAACATTTGGAAATAATTAGGAACAACACCCTAAAAGGAACAAAAATAAATAAAAATGCACTACAAATAAATCCTATTATTAATCCTCATCAAGTTTTAGGACTAGCAATGTTAACCCCAGCAAGTATCAGGGCCAGCAATGATAAACCCCAGAAATAACACCCTGCAAGTGTCAGAGCAAGCAATAACACCTAGCAATAACCCCCAGTAAGTGAAAGGGCCAGCAATAACTTCCAGCAAATGTCGGGGATAGCAATGACGACCCCCACAATAACCTCCAGCAAATATCGGGACCAGCAAAGATAACTCCCAGCAATAACCTCCTGCAAGTGTCACGGCAAGAAATATACATCAGCAATAATTTGCAGCGATAATTCCCAGCATTAGTGAACAGCAGTTTTACTTACCTGAGCTCCTACTCCCACTTTAAGAGACCACTCTGCCCGACAGAGCAAGGCAGCACAATCACAGGCAGTGTGCTGGGATGTTTAGTGTTCCTACCACTTTGTCTTTATTAGGGCAACAAGGGTCCACTTAAGAATACTCTGATCCTCTTGTGGGCCAGTCTGAGTCTAATGGTGGCTGCTGATGGAGGTGCTATAGAAATTATTGATTACATTTTGGGGGTGCTACAGCACACCATTTTGGGGGTGCTATAGCACACCAAAGCACCCCCTGGTACAGCCTGTGTTCTCTGGTTGTTTAGCTAACTCACTAGTATCATTACTTCACTGACTCAGGATCAGGACAATCAATGTATATCAGGAAAATCATTGAATGTATTCTACCACTTTTTGATAAATGAACAAACATATATCACATATCAGGTACTAATACATCGAGAGGCAATATAATAACAACTAAGACATGTTTGGAGAAGCAATTAGTTACATTAAACCACCTGCTGTCCAAACTCACATTCCAGTACTACTGACCTCCCGCCAGCTGGATCAGGTCCACCAGGAGTGTGACATGGGAGATAAAAAAATCTTTACAGATGTATAACACAAAGACTGACACAGACTTAGAAACACATCAAAAATGTCTAACTTTTACAAATAAAAGCTATGAAGCTGTTTAGTAAATGCTTTAAGGTCAAAAGCTTCAGCATAGAATTACAACCCTCTATGAATAAGTTTAGAATCGTGTGTGGGAGAGATTTATTGAACTGTGTCGGTGGCAGCAGTTTTGTGGCCACTCTACTCATCATTGGTGGTAAAACATGAGCTCCTCTTCTTGAGATATGCAGTTCAGTCAATCAAGTCACTAAGAAGAGTTATTTTAACTACATTTGTTTTTCAATCTTATGATATTGTTCTCCAGAAAAGGGCTAAATCAGAATAATAATGGTCTGTGAGGATCTCTTAGAATCAAAAACTTCTTACAGTGCTTGTTTTAAAGGTATTGCTTGTTAAAATACGTTAAAAGTTTAATACCTATAGTCTGGGCACCAGTGCATTTTAACACACTTCCTGTACCTCCGACCTCGTTGGTAATGCTCACTGCTCCACTATATCTATGGCTGCCACCAGGGTTGCCACCTGTCCAGGATTCACCCAGACAGTCCAGGTTTTGAATGCTGTGTCTGGGTTTAATGGCAGCAGAAACCCGAGCACAAGATGTCAGGCAGACAGATGCAACCAAAATTAAGATGGGGCTACTGGCCCCCCATTGAAAATAGTCTCAACTGCGCTTTTTACATATGAATAAGCCACGACTCATTCTCCCAAAAAAAATATCAGCGCATTGCGGGAATGTTCGGGGTTCGTTTGAAGAAAAGGTGGCAACCCTAGCTGCCACCCAGGCTGTTAATCTGCATTACATAGGGCATAGGGAGATTAGTACTTCACAAAAGAAAGATAACATTCAGTTCAGCTCACAGACAGTGACAATTACTCTGCATTTCTGTAGAGAAAACCCAGTGCAGCCACCACATGTAAGGACTGGTAACCTGCAATGCATTTCATTTTTGTACTTCGGTTTAGTTATCCTTTAAGCATTGAAACACTGCAGAAAGGTTTCTGCTACCGCATCCATGATCCCACTTTCCCTTGTAGCAAGATGAAATGCCATACAAGCATAATTATTTAAATGTTTATTGTGAGAAGGCCTGTAAGAAAAGCACAGACAAGGTTCTTGAAAACTGGTATAGATATCTCCAGTTAAGCAAATGTGCCTACCAGTAACAAGTTTCATATGTTTACTTTAAACAGTTTGCCAAAGATAACAATGTTTTTTCGGCATGCTGCAATGAACCTGTTTAAAAGTCACTGACCCGTCCATAATCCAGGTAAAGAGTGCTTTCAAAATGTCAAGGTCTTCTTTTTTGTTTTGTGTTGGTGAAGCTTACTGTGCTAACCTGCTACATAATGCTTTTTATATAATGACAGAGCCTTACCTGGTTGCTACAGTGTCCTTATCTATGAGAAGGATATACGTGTTTGACTAAGAAGCAGACTTGAGTACACAGCACATTTAAACCAACACTGTACAGCACAGAGTAGCATATTGCTTCTGGATAAAATTTTCCACTGTAATGTAGTGTTTAATTTTGTTTGGCCACAAAGTCAACAACAGTTGCTGCCTCCGCAGATGAAGTAAGAATAAATCATTCTTTGCCTCCGTAGAGGGGAGTTGAGTATTTTATGGTTGAAAATGAAATGTTACACAGGTATATATTTTAGTAGATCAGCTATATTTGTTTCCACCAGTAACTTTATTTATTTATTTTTTTTTTTACTTATTTATCTTTTTTTTACATTTCTCAAGATTAACCATGTACGGGAAGTTTGTTTCATTAGCTTTATTAAACCTACTACAGCTACCTAAACCTACCTAAACTAAACCTGCTATTAATAACAACTAAAAGGTCATATATCTATGCCCAATTAAGCCCATCAAAAATCCTATAATAATAATACATTTAAACCAGTCAGAAAATTATTTTAATGTGGTTCCCTTAAATCAAGAACGCCTTACCATTTAATTTACCATGATGCCTACATAGTGCCACTGTCACCACTGCAATTTAATACAGTACACATCTATGTGACTGCAGCCACCATGAGTAGGGCCCCAGCCATAGAAAAGGATGGAGTAAGTGGCATGCATATCTATTAGGCACAAGATGTGGCTGAGATTTTTTTTTATATATAGACTGTGTTGTGCAGGGCAAGGGATACACAGTAAATATCTTCATAGTGGGGATGAAGGTAATACTTTAGGTGTGTGGCTTAAACTGGGGTGCGAGGGGGAAAAAGTAAAGGAAAATTTAAAATGGGATATGGCTTGCAGTAGGCACAGAGCATGAAGTATCACTAGCCCACTATAAAAACAGTATATGCAGCAGGATGCTTATGCGCCACCAAGTAGTGCGGCAATTTGGATTTGGTAAGGACCCCTTCCTCAGGCAGCAGTGACTGGTCACCATTCTGTAAGGAGGGGGCCATAGTGATGCGGAAATGTTTCACTTCTTGGTGGCGAATAAACGGTCTGCTTCCTATACTAAAAAATCGTGGATCGCCTCTATCTTGGCTCCTACAATTACCTCTAACCCTGGCATGTGTAAAACAGAAAGAAATAGGAAAAAAAGGGTTTTGTAGAGAGGCATAGACCGATGCATATAAAAAAATATATCAAAATGTATTAATCATACAAATAAATACAATAAAATATATCCAATTGATGCAATATACAAATACATTCCTAAAAATACAAGAAGTATATACCCCATGTATATGAACTCAGGCCTAATGTTGATAGTGAGAAAACCATGATTACAGACATTACATTGATGCAATACCCCAATACATTTCCAACATGATACATCCTTGATGATAGGACGGCCATATAAATGTCAATTGATTGATACATTGTCCAGATACATATCTGATCGTTCGTACCGACGAGTTTCGCAATTTGATTCTTCAGGGGACTGAAAACAGGATAATCTAACAAATAGAGATTGTGCGTAAATTTTAATCTTATTATATCATCACAATAGTAGGCCTATAGACAAAAAAAATATTGATGCAATTAACCCCATGTGTGGATAGCCCCACACTGAGCGGACATCTGGTACTCACCACACACACTGGGTGCCTGGAAATATGTTGATATCTAAGCAACGGAATGAGATGGGTGGTTATGGTCCAGCCTCACCACAACAGATCGTCCATCGTCACGCCTGGGACCCCAGGGGCTCACAGGGAAAAGCACCTTGGATGATGTGGGAAGCCCAGCTAAACCCCTGTTCCCTGTTAGGACAGATTCCCATTGAGAAACGCTCCATTTTTCTTTTCTGTCATTCAGTGGGCTGGTGAGGACGACAGCAATGTCGGTGGATAGAGGTGCTCCTGTTATGTATTCTCAATGGGAATCTGTCCTAAGAGGGAACAGGGGTTTAGCTGGGTTGCCCACATCATCCAAGAAGCTTTTCCCTGTGAGGCCCCAGGGTCCCAGGCGTGACGATGGATGATCTGTTGTGGTGAGTCTGGACCATAGCCACCCATCTCATTCCGTTCCATAGATATCAACCTTTTTCCAGGCACCCAGTGTGTGGTGAGTACCTGATGTTCGCTCTGTGTGGGGCTATTTTGGCTATAGTTCTCTTTTGGGTCACAGGAATACATTTATTAATGTACTCCTGTAATCCAAATTCAGCAAACAGTGGGCTACTGCTCGCTATATGCTGGCAGCGCACAGCCATGCTCAGCCAGGAAAGATCCCAACAATATTGTTGGGCACCACCCTGCTGCCTGATTGACAGCTGGCTCTGCCTCACCAGAGCCAGCTGTGTCCACCCTCTCCCCTGTTTGTCCCCCCAGTCAGCGCTGGAGGAATAAAGAGAGTTGTGGGGGGAATCCCTACATGGAGTAATGACTGACAGTCTCCTCTCTCTGCAGTGAGAAGCTGTGAGCTGAGCGATTGGTGGTTTGTAATTGCTCAGTTCTCAAGCTATGGAGCCAACATGTGACAGCTGCAGTATCACATGCTGGCTCAAACTATTGGGGAGAACACATTTACTCTCCCAATACTTCTCCTTTTAAATCTTTTACCATCCTGCTTTCTATGTATATGAGTCAAACTGAACAATTTAGAAGTGATCTTCTGTTTACTGTCTTCCTCTGCCTATATAATGCCAACGTATTGCACAGTTCTTTACTAAGTCTATGCTAGCATTCAATAACCTACCAGACGGAGCTTACAGGTTAATCTCTCTAACACACTGCAGACACACTGGGACCAGTCTGAACATAATCTGTTAACCTCCCAGTTTATTTGTGGGTTATGGAAGAACACTGCTGTACATGGAGGAAACCAAGAAGAGAGAGTGAGAAGATACAAATGCCATGCAGATAGTATCCCTGGTGGAATTAAAACCATGGCCCTAAAGCATAACAAGATCACTACATTTTTAGTCACCATAATATACAGGGTAAGCTTATGAAAATTGGAAGAGAGAATGACCTGTGTATAACATCTGGTTGGCAGAAACAGGCCGGCAGTGGTGAGATTTAAAGCCCTAACCCCTCACTCCTCTTCACATAATTTTTTTAAGAGGAGTTCCTGTTCATATTATTCCTGCTCCTCTATCTGCTTTCACTGAAAGTCAGACCTACAGCAATGGATCACAAATCTCCAGTACTTAGGAAGATAGAGGGTAACGGGTTCAATAATTTTTTCACAGTAGGGCAACAGTAGCAAAGTTGAGTGGGGAACAGAAGTACAGCTATACTCATCTTACTTCATAATATTGATCTATTTATTGATCAGTCTGCTCTGAAAGCTCTTTAATTTAGATGCACAGTACAACTGAAGTTCAAAAAGAAAAATTTACTAACTTAAATTAGAAAAACAAGATGATATATTTGACAAATAAAGGCAAATTAATGTAAATTGTTCCTGATACCAACAGTCACATTTCCATGACTTGATGTTTCACCTTCCTGCAATATGCATTTTTAATGGTAAGAGTACATGACTTTGAAAATAAAAACAAAGTAGTCAGAGTTATATGAGCTTGCTTGACGCACACAGCTAGCAGATAAAAGCTATCAATTTACCAAGACCTAGAACATAATCTCTATTGAGCGGACATGGAAATGTTGACACTGCAGGCTGGGACAGATGCCAACAAGACTGGGTTTTATTATTGCTTACTCCACTGATTCACAATGCCTTTTTCTGCTACGTACCAGTGTACTTAATGTTAAGGCACCATTCATTTACTACGGCAGCATCTGCAAGGCATGAGGTTAATGGACCACAGCTTTTACGGGGTTTTTATAATAAATCTATGCATCTGACTTAGCAGTCCATAGGAAACTCAAGTATATATACACTATATTGCCAAAAGGATTGGGATGCCTGCCTTTACATGCACATGAACTTTAATGGCATCCCAGTCTTAGTCCGTAGGGTTCAATATTGAGTTGGCCCACCCTTTGCCGCTATAACAGCTTCAACTCTTCTGTGAATGTTGTCCGCAAAATTTAGGAGTGTGTCTATGGGAATGTTTGACCATTCTTCCAGAAGTGCATTCATCCCTCCAGAGAAGCGTGATTCATCCCTCCAGAGAACACATCTCCACTTCTCTAGAGTCCAGTGGCGGCGTGCTTTACACCACTGCATCCAACACTTTGCATTGCGCGGAAAACCATTCCATGAAGCTCTCTAAGCACTGTTGTTGTGCCAATCTGAAGGCCACACAAGGATTGCAGGTCTGTAGCTATTGACTCTGCAGACAGTTGGCGACTTCTGCGCACTGTGCACTTCAGCATGCACTGACACCACTCTGTCATTTTACGTGGCCTACCACTTCGTGGCTGAGTTGCTGTTGTTCCCAGTTGCTTCCACTTAACCGTGGAATATTTAGTAACAAGGACATTTCACACCTGAATCCAAGGATTTGGAGGGGTGTCCCAATACTTTTGGCAATACAGGCATTCCTCACTTAACGACCGAGTTCCGTTCCTACGACCAGGTCGTTAAACGGATTGGTCGTTAAGTGGGGAACTCTATACAGTACTGTACTGCATTAGTACAGTACTGTATAGCGTTGCCGATGTACAGTACCGAACAGTGTACTGTACATCGGGCAATGAAAATACTTACCGGGACCCGCAGTGAAGATCGGACACCACTTCCACCGGCGACACGGCGCACTGACGTTGACGCGCAAGGTTGGAGGTCGATCGATGGTCCGTCGTAAGTGCGAGTGGTCGCAAAACAGGTAAGTCGGTAAGCGAGGAACATCTGTATAGTATATATGTATATATATATATATACATACCGTATTTATAGAGACCAAACAAGCTGGTTGTAATCATTGGATTCTTTGATGTGTTTGTGGCTCCTAGACCTGATCTCCTGGCTTCCTTCTAGGTTGTTACAAGAACAGGATGATTCTCTAAATGAGGAAAACCACTTGATTCCCTTATCCACGCTAAAGATTGTAGAAGAAGGAATCTCAAATTCTATTCTGGCAGCCGGCACCCTAATTTGTCAAAATACCTGGACAGTGCCTGCAGCTGATTGATTGCAGTCACTGTTCGGCTGACAATAATCCACCTGGCTCCTGCAACAAAAGGTGATTGAAAAATTTACTTTTGTCAAACCAGGTGGTTCTGGCACGGTCACACATCGATCAGATTTTGGCAAATTCAGCAGGAAATGGTCTAAATGTGATCCTACTATGGCCAGCTTAATCCACAAATCTGCATCAATAATTATTGTATTGAATTGTATTATATTGTAAATGTACTGTCTCTTTATTTTGAGAAGCACTGTACAAACTGTTGGCGCTATCTAAATCCTGTATAATTATAATAACAATATGCTGGCTCTTGCAAAACATTAGTGGTACATTCATTAAATCCCAACAATGTGAATAAAGAGAAACTATGATCATTTTACATCTTTTCAGACATAAGGTAAACATGATCAGATAAACATAAATCATCTTATTAACACTTTTGCGTCTACTGACGTACATAGTTCATCACTAGCAGCGGGCCCATTGTTTAGACTTAGCTGCCAGGATTCTGTTTACAATTGTAAAGCTGGCTGTCGGCTTTGCAAAAGAAGCAATTCTAGCGGCTCAGCTGCCGTCAGATCGCTTCTACAAACCAGTAAAGTGCCAGCTGTGCCTGCCTCCTCCCCTGTCTGTCCCTCCAATGAGTGCTGGAGGAACAGAGAGGGGAAGGGGGAATCCCTGGGAATGGTGGTGACTAACAGTCATGGATCTCTGCAGGGAGAAGACCATGAGCTGAGTGATCAGCGGTTTGTGATTGCTCAGTTCTGAAGCTATAGAGCCGGCGTGTGACAGCTGCAGTGACACATGCCAGCTCAAAGTATTTGAAAGAGTACATTTTACTCTCCCAGTAGTTCTTCTTTAAATCCCCTTAAGTTCCAGAGTGTCTTTTTCATTTTTGCAATGTCTCGGTTTTACACGTTATATCTTATAGGTGTTGAAGTCTACCCCAACGTATTAAACATCATTTTTTCCGGGACAGATGGGGCTTTAATTTGGAAAGCAGATTTGGATACACATACTTATATTTCCTTTGTTTTTATTGGGAATAAATACAAAAAAAAAATAGAAAAAACACATTTTGCTGTAATTTTTCACAAAACATTTCCATAATTTGTGCACCCCCATATATTTACTCCAAAATATAATCAACAAAGTCGGCTGATTAAAATGATATCCCATTACTGACACTTTTATGTTACATAGTAAAGCTCATGGTAAAGCTCAAAAGTGAATGTTTGCATTTACCTTTAGGAAAGCTTTATTCCTCTTTCAACACTTTTTTTAAAATATAAACTTATAAACATCGTGTTAAGAGACTCTACCAGGAGGAAAACCAGTCAAAATCAAAGAACAAAAGAGAAAAATATTCATAACTTCCTCCTAGAACAACCACCATAAGTTTTCCATTAGTATTAACACCATTCTTCCCCTTAAGGAAGGG